>NC_091124.1:14837500-15040000 GCF_040183065.1 Periplaneta americana
AGTTACAAGTGGGATATCTGTGGAGACTTCAAGATGTTGGGATTTATATTAGGTTTACAAGGTGGTTTCACAAAATATTCGTGTTTTCTCTGCCTTTGGGACAGTAGAGCCACTGGCCAGCACTATACTCAGAAAACATGGTCACAAAGGGAACACCTAATTCCAGGTAAACACAATGTTATCCACGAGGCTCTAGTTCCAAGAGAGAAGATCTTACGCCCACCTCTTCACATAAAACTTGGACTAGTCAAGCAATTTGTGAAGGCATTAGAACCCAACTCTGTTGCTTACCTTCATATAAGGAAAATGTTCCCTCATTTATCAGATGCAAAAGTGAAAGGTGGCATATTCATTGGCCTACAGATTCGTTTGATGCTTTCATCCGAAGAACTTGAGCAGAAAATGACTGATATTGAGAGGAATGCATGGAAGGCCTTCAGAGCAGTGGTGACAGGCTTCCTAGGCAACAAGAAAAGTGACAACTATGAAGAAATAGTTGCATCTTTACTGGAACACTACCGATCACTGGGATGCAGAATGTCAATAAAATTGCATTACTTGCATTCCCACCTAGAATTTTTTCGGCCTAATTTGGGAGACATTAGCGAAGAACACGGTGAACGCTTCCATCAGGATATCGAAACAATGGAAAAAAGATACCAGGGTCGACGTGATGCTGCTATTATGGGAGACTACATTTGGAGCCTAGTTCGCAGCACTTCAGATCCTCATAAACGGAAATACACAAGTTCTGTTCATTTTTTAATGACTGTTAACGAAATACTAAGGATAAATATATCCTGTGTCATGCATAGGTATGTATTTCCTTATTATTTTGTATTATTTTTTGTTTAATATCTGTTTTATGAATACCGATACTAGTATATTGCAGAAATGCTAAAATGTATGATTTTTATTTTTCTTGCAAAATATCGACATTTCAGGAAAATGAATATTATATTCGTGATTAGCACTATCAAATTGATAATATAACATTGAAAAAGTCAGATAAACAAAAAGTCAGTCAAATTTTGTAGAGCAGTGTTATTGTTGTCACATCATCGTCATAACTGTGAATAATCACGTGACACGGATGAACAGTAGGACTTTCTTTACGATCCGCCACTAGCTCCCAACTCGGGTAATGGAGAAATTAGTAAACAACGGTGTTCGTGACGTGGTCAGCTGAGTTTTAATTTGAACGCGCATGCGCAGACGCGCCGCAATTAATCACGCGCCGGCCTATTCGTGCCGGCCACTTTGATAAGGTTAGACACGAAAAACCAACAATCGGTTCGCCCTGCCTTTCATGAGACCTACTGTAAAACACCAGCCAACCGCGTAATGGACCCCTAATGGAACGAGGGGGCGGAGCGATCGGGGAAATCAATTTCAGGGCAAATAGGCCTAATTCATAGCGCACTTAGGCCGAGAGCATTATGACACTGTCATCATCAGGTTGCACAAACAAGAATTACACACCTCGTAAAGTACTTTGCTGGGATTCCAGCCAGCGCGCGCTTCGAATAATGTCGCAGAAATATTAATTAAGGCTTCAATTACGTCCACATACAGTATCTCCTTGCATTTTATGTTCAGCCATGCTTGGGTGGTACTGTCTGTTAGTTACAGACGCGGTTTATAGAAACAAACTAGTCCTACTGTTGCAAGTTGAACTGTTCAAGTGATCGAGAGTTCAGTTCAGTGTTGCCAACACATAAATTGCATTCCCGTCAGTATAAACCTGGAAATCCGTCAGAATCCGTAAAAATTAAAAAAAAAAAAAGACCCTATATATAAAACAAATTTTAACACAACTTACTTACAAATCCTGATTAAAATAATTATTCGTCAACATCTAACTTGATTACGAGGAAATCTGAAACAGGGGATTTTAAACATAGCACGGAACAGGTAGGGTTGTTCAAATAAAAAGTAAAATCTCCCAAAATTAAACAATTAAAAATGACAACAGCTAAAAATGTCAAAATACGATGTAAATCGTAATTTCCGGCAGAAAATCCGTCACCCGTCAAAGCCATTTTTTCCCGTCCGCTATGTTGAAATTCCGTCAGTTTTGACGGAATTTCCGTCCAGTTGGCGACACTGGTTCAGTTACATTATAAGAACGTACAGTAGGGCCAACGGCTCAGAATAATTGAGCTTAGATACTCATCTACACTTGACTTTTAACCTTCGCACAAAAATTTGATTTTTTTTTATTTTATGTCATCTGAAAAGCTTGAACTTTCTAGTTTACCGCACACGCACGCACGCACACACACACACACACACACACACACACACACACACACACACACACACACACTGAAAATGATCATAAATTTCAAAGGAGGAAGGTGGCCACCGAACAAGACCGATCTCATGGAAAAATACTTGAAGGAATATTGTAAATTCATAAGAGAAGTAGATCTAGAAAGTAGACGAAACGTATAGCATTAAGATAACGAAATGTTGAACACGTTAAGGAAAAAAAAAACTATAAAATTGGAATTTAAACTTATACAGAAAAAGAGTTCACAAAATAGATTAAGAATAAGTAATAAATACCAATAAAACATTAGTTGAGGGATTATATTCAAACATATAAAATTTGTCAAAATAGAGTAAAATAAAATATGATTATATTAAGTTGATATATATAATAATGTAGGATACAAGTCTCATAATAGAATATCAGAATACTTAATAACAATGTAACATATAATATACACTATTCAAAATTATTTCTAAGTTTATAATATGATATATTCATTCTAGTCACAATGACATTAATTACATTGCCCTATAAGTAATAAATTCTGTCGCATATATGATTGTAAGAACATTGTAATCCTGCAGACATGTAGTATTGCTTATGTAATGGAGCATGTTGTCCAAATAAAGATTGAAAAAAAAAAACACACACACACAGACACATACACACACCCTATATAGGTTATATCAGTTTCGTATCTATGATGTTTGCTTAATTAATTAGCTGAGGTTTTATTGACCATATTTTTGAACAGGAAGTGCAGTTCTGCAAGTGTCAATCCGTCACATTCTGTCAATTATATATACAGGGTGATTCAAGACCTCTGCGACAAATTCTGAGAGGTGATAGATCTATTTTTTTATTTTATTGGGTTATTTTACGACGCTGTATCAACATCTAGGTTATTTAGCGTCTGAATGAAATGAAGGTGATAATGCCGGTGAAATGAGTCCGGGGTCCAGCACCGAAAGTTACCCAGCATTTGCTCGTATTGGGTTGAGGGAAAACCCCGGAAAAAACCCCAACCAGGTAACTTGCCCCGACCGGGATTCGAACCCGGGCTACCTGGTTTCACCGCCAGACGCGCTGACCGTTACTCCACAGGTGTGGACTTGTGATAGATCTAACAATGTAAGCTAATGTTTACACCCCTGTTTGTTTGTTGAGATGTTTGTAAGAGACGAAAAGAGTTGTTGTTTGTTTACGTTTAATGTTTAATACCTTTTCCTTTCAGTTCAGTGTAATCATCAATTGAGAATGGATGTCTACACTTTTCCGAGTTAGCCGACATGGTAATGTGTTATGGGGAGGCTCGCGGAAACGGAAGAAGAGCTCTCCACATGTACCAACAACAGTTTCAAAACAGAAATCACCCTCACCACACAATGTTTGCTCGACTTTATCAGCGCCTTCGAGACGATGGGTCTCTTCATCCCCGGCGCATTGCTGGAAGGCCGCGTAGACATCCATTCTCAATTGATGATTACACTGAACTGAAAGGAAAAGGTATTGAACATTAAACTTAAACAAACAACAACCCTTCTCGTCTCTTACAAACATCTCAACAAACAAACAGGGGTGCACGCATTCGCATACATTGACGTAAGCTCGCGCAAAAACATTTTAAATGGTGACTTCGAAACGACGCGTCAAAAGACATAGGTTGTTTAACAAAAAGGATTCCTTATTGTTAGATCTATCACCCCTCAGAGTTTGTCGCATAGATTTTGAATCACTCTGTACATATATCCATCTGATTGAGGTTCTGGCTGATATTATTACTCGACCGAGGCCAGTGGAGTCCTGCACTCTGGAGCGCCACTTGTACTGCTCCTGCGTTCGTATAACGTCATCGCGATAGTTCACATTACGCCCGCGGGTCCACTCGCCTCGGTCGAGTAATACATCTATTATCAGGCAGTACATCTCACTTGACGATATCTTTCAGAGGAAAAACAATAATTGTTTGCATGCATATGAAGTCTGACTAGTATAATATGTAACTAGTCAGCGGTGTATGCAATGGAAGGGAAAGGAACTGGCCACCCTACCCCATTATCTCCTGGCCTAGTTTCCTCATGATGGTGTCTTCTTGGTATTACTTGTGAGGTTCAGACCTGTCTTTGGACAGCCGACTAAACAACAACTTCCTTCCTACAGGGGATAGCGCATCCCCCTCTCCCCGTATGTGGTGCATAAGAAGTACATCCATTTTCGGCTTTTCCCTTTCAACATTTTCTAGCGCTTCTCCAGTGGAGCAGAGTAACCCGGAGTGAGACAAGTGCCAACAGGCTTGGAGCTCACATACTCAGTTTCTTTCAGCCTCAAACTCCATTTGCAAGGACTCATTTTCGCGTACCTTTTAAATGTCTCCACCCATTTCCCCTCTCTTTCATTTGAATTCGTCTCCCAAAGCCTCAAATTCCGCTACAGTTGGACACTCTGGACTAAGCCATGCAATCGCAATGTAAAAAAATGACGTAATGTTCTGTAACTATGAGCTTGGTAATTCCCCGAATATCCCACTAAAGTCACTGTATAACAATCAACGTAACATCAATGAAAAACTTGATATATGAACCTGAATTGCGTCACCATCCATTAGCGAGGACAGATCATGGGTCTCAAAGTCTGGGTCTGACCGTTAGTCCACAGCAGTGGATGTGATTTCTTATTAAGTAGACCTAATGAAAATTCACTTTTTCTTTTCAACATACATGTGAAATTCCAATGTCCATCAAATCGTCATTCAAATAAAACACGCAATTACCCAGGTGGTGATAGTTTTATTCTGTTCATATCAATTGTATTTTGTCTTGAATCATAATTCATTTATTAATAGTGTTCTACCCAACGGCAGGTCTTTCACTGCAAATCCTGCTTTCTCCAATCTTTCCTATTTTCTGCCTTCATCTTTGCCTCCTCATATGATTCATATACATTCCTTAATGTCGTCTATCATCTGGTATCTTCTTCTGCCCAGAACTCGTCCCCCTTTCACCATTCCTTCCAGTGCATCCTTCAGTAGTCAGTAAGCAATCTCTTCTCACACAGTGTTCCAAAAAATTCCTTTTTCTCTTCCTGAGCAGATTCAGCATCAATCATTCTTTCTTCATCTAATCTTTCCAACACAGTTTCATTTCTTATTGTGTCTGTCCACTTCACACGTTGTGTTCTTCTCCATTGGCATTGTTTGCTTAGTGGCTCGGCAATACGTTTCAGGGGTATTAAATAAATTATTTTCACACGCCTGGACTTGAACGGTGCAGTACCGCACGAACTGGCCTAGAGATGAAGATAAGCGAGCATTGGGCGTCATTTTACTCCTGTGTTTATGAAAACTTGTGATAAAGCTAGCCCAGCTATGCGCTACTAGACGAAACATCACGTGTTTATGTCTTCTGGCCTTGCTTGCCTAGGCTAGCTCCCCCCTCACAGTCAGCTGGTTAGTTCACGCTCGTACTATTTATTTTTTTATTTGATATTTTCAATACTTTCTTATCAACGTACCACCAGTAAAATATTGTTTATTTGTACTTTCAATGCGGAATCTAACCATATATTTTAAAAATACTTTTTCGTGGGCAAAGGCGTCTTAATGAAGAAAAATCTAAATTTCTCTATTTCCATAAAAAGTAAGAAAAACTGTTTACATGTCAATATAAACTTTAACTTCTCAGCATCAAAATAATCCATGATTTTGATCACTGGGTGAAAGGATTTCGGAGCCACAACAGTTTAAAGTTGCTAATTTATGAAAATACGATAAATTTAAATATTTTTAATTTAAACACTATGAAGTTCTGATGCCTCAAACTTTGCACAAAGCATTGTATCACAGTTGTCAATGGACAGAAAAAGTTTCATTGTATTTAAAAATTTCAAGGTCAATTTTCTCTATATTTTGCCTCAAACTCTGCACAAAGCATTGTATCACAGTTGTAAACGGACAGAAAAAGTTTCATTGTATTTAAAAATTGCAAGGTCAATTTTCTCTATATTTTGCCTCAAACTCTGCACAAAGCATTGTATCACAGTTGTCAACGGACAGAAAAAGTTTCATTGTATTTAAAAATTGCAAGGTCAATTTTCTCTATATTTTGCCTCAAACTCTGCACAAAGCATTGTATCACAGTTGGCAAAGGACAGAAAAAGTTTCATTGTATTTAAAAATTGCAAGGTCAATTTTCTCTATATTTTGCCTCAAACTCTGCACAAAGCATTGTATCACAGTTGTCAACGGACAGAAAAAGTTTCATTGTATTTAAAAATTGCAAGGTCAATTTTCTCTATATTTTGCCTCAAACTTTGCACAAAGCATTGTATCACATGTTGTCAACGGACAGAAAAAGTTTCATTGTATTTAAAAATTGCAAGGTCAATTTTCTCTATATTTTGCCTCAAACTTTGCACAAAGCATTGTATCACATGTTGTCAACGGACAGAAAAAGTTTCATTGTATTTAAAAATTGCAAGGTCAATTTTCTCTATATTTCGGTCGATTTGAGATGGAATAGCCCGTATTGTAAACTTAACTAATATTAAAATACTGCCAACATAAGCATAAACCACTACACGAACTCTAACGTCAATTTGTGAATATTATAAAATGTTTACATAAGGAAATAATGATTTCTTTGCCTCATGTTCAATTTATTAAGAAAATAATGACTAATAAAGTTCTGGAGGCGAGATCTGGCATGTGAGTTGCTCAAGAAGGAAAAGTTAGGCGATCAGAAAAATAGTTTGGCGTTTGAGGGATGCAATCGTTAATATTACACGAATCTACAAACACTGAAGTTTAACTCGGACTAAAAACTTATATTTCCCCTGCATACCCACTGGTTATGCAGCTACAGTACATGAAAGGGTCATAGGACAGATCTTACCTCGTCTACTATACATGTTCTCAGTTAGTATTTAATTATGCTAACCTTATCAGATCATACTTTGCTTCTAAACACCCGTAATTGCGTGTAAGGAAATTGTACACGAGAGAAAAATTACTTGTGGAAACTACTTGTATGAAACGAGTCAAAGTCAGGACAGGAGAAGAAAAATGTCAGAAGGAAGTGAAATTGGGAGAGGAATACAACAACGTGACAATAGTTCTTCACATTACAAGTAGTCATACGTGCAAAAATAGGTATATCGGATACAAAGTCTGCCACTAGAGTATTAATTGAACGATTTTACTGTAAGAGTATTGGACAGTCACTTCCAATAAGTATGTACAGATACGGAATTAAAATTTGGAGCAAGTTTTGTTGGGAATCCAGCTGTATGTAGGCAACAATTTCGTACGACTCTCCACAAGTAGCAAATGACCTATACAGGGGCTCTTGTTTACTGCACATGCGCAGTGTGTTGTAAGCGAAACTACTACAATAAGGAAGCTCCAAATTTTATTTCCATATCTGTACATATCGCTAACTACAGAATATCAGTTTTCTCAACTGTTGGGGCTATTACCTCGTGTGTGTAAATATTCTGAAAAGTAGCCTACTTACGTCGAATAATACAGTCTGATCCCTTTGGGTATGGATAATATTAATTTATTATTATAAATATATTATAATAGTAGGAACAATTTCTTGCTGGTTATATTATGATTAAAAGATGGGAGTTTCCATATATGACAATCAACAATGCATAATCTGAAAGGACAAATGAAAATCTAGATGATAAAATGGCTACTACAAATCAACAGCGGGCACAATGTGTTCTTTGGTATGCTAAATTTGAGAGTGTTAAAAGAGTTCAAAGGGAATTTCGACGTGAGTATGGTGTGCGTAATGTACCTAAATACGATTCCATAATGTTGTGGTGTCGAATATTTGTAGAAAGAGGTTCTGTGTTAAAAAAACATGCAGGAGGTGGCAGGCGAAACCCAGTACGAGAAGCAGCTATCTTTTGGCTTGGTCCCCAAACTTCCCAGATCTAACCCCTCCTGACTTTTTCGTATGGGGTTTTGTGAAAGACATTGTCTATTCACAGAAACTCAGGAACATTGATGATCCGAGAGTAAAAATTACTGAAGCTTTACAACAAATCACCCCTCTTATGTTACAACGGACATGGATTGAATTGCATCACCGTTATGAGTTGTGCAGGGTGCGCAATGGGGGTCATGTTGAGCTCTGAGGAATCTCCCATCTTTCAGTGTTGTATGTGCAAAGTATCAACAAATAAAGTTCAGTAGTAAATGTTTTACGGTGTTTTTATTTTATCCATACCCAAACGAATCACCCTGTATATTTGTTAGAATCATCTGCGACGTATTTCCGTTATATCTTTTGGAACATGAAGGTTTCTATCTGATGTGTCGATTAATTATCTATCCGAGCGTGCCACTTTTGTTATTTGTATGTTTCATAATACGGAGGGTGTGAATAGGCCTATATAAATAACTATGGAGAGCATTATTGCAACTCAATCATCCAAACAGAGTTGCCAACACATAAATTGCATCCTCGTAAGTCTAACACCTGGAAATCCGTCAGAATCCATCAAAATTTAAAAAAAGACCCACTCATATGTATATACAAATAAAAGCAAGTATTAACGCAACCATTCATCTCATTCAGATGCTAAATAGCCTAAGATGTTGAAAAAGAGTCGTAAAAATAACCTTAACGTAACTTGAGTACCAATCTTGATTAAAATAATAATAATACTAATAATAATAATAATAATAAAAATAATAATAATTCATTGACATCATCTGCCTCTAGTTCTGCAGTTGACGTGCTGGGTTGGTGTTGGTTAGGCAATTAAAATGACAGCAACTAAAAAAGTCAAAAGACGATGTAAATCATAATTTCCGTCAGAAAATCCGTCACCCGTCAAAGCCAATCTTTTCACGTCCGCTACATTGAAATTCCGTCAGTTTTGACGGATTCCCCCCCCCCCCCAGTTGGCAAATCTAAGTCAACAGTGTCTTTTATTCCCGGACAAGCTTATCGCTGCCCATGACGTAATCGTGTAGCTTTGGTGATTCAGTATTCCTCATTAGCCATTAACTTTTTTTTCAAGTCGTCTAACCTTTGATGGCTGTGTCAGAACAAGTCATTTGTCACGTTTGTTTTGCCATAACATTCATATTGATTAAGAAACAAGATCTAAGAACATACTAATCTAATTTCAGTTGTCACAACACTATTTGTTTGCTCCACAAGGGGCTGATGTATGCTTATCTTTTCAAAATAATTAGTAATTAGTTATTATAATCAGGAGAAAGCATTAATATGATGTGTCATTCGTGATTATAGGTCTATATGTGAACTCTTTGATGATAAGCAGGGAACGGATTTATATGGACTAAAAATATATGAAATATGTAAATATATATGTAGTTATTTTTACCAAAATATGGAATTAAATATGGATTTTTACCAAAATATGGAATTAAATATGGACTTAAAATGATAAAAAAATGACTATGTACGTTAAATATTGGTACATTTTAATCAAACTAAACAAAAAATATAATGGACGTACCTTATCTTCCAATGTAGTTTCAACAAAACACAATTTTTATTGTCTGTTACCATAACAATAGGTTACAAACATTTCTTTCAAGTGCTGAAAAGTGAATCTTCTTCTATTGTCTCTGAGGATAGATTTATACTGACTAAAAGAGCGTTCGACGTCACAAGAAGTAACTGGTACATAATTCAATTTCACAATGTCTGCTGGGGATAAGTCCAAGTTAATCTTCACTGTTGATTCACCACTCATCACAGCAACAACCTTTTGTAGTTCTTCATATCCAGGGTTTTTTGAAAGTACAGTGTCCACCTTAGCTCTTACTGCATCTGCAACTTTACCTCTACCACGATTCAGTTGTTCCACAGTACTATTTATAATTTCAAAACTTTCAGATAGTGAAAGGTGCCTATTTTGGAGACTTTTGAGCGTTTTTATGATGCATGAAAATGTATGCTGAATGTGAGCTAAGTCATTCTTCACACTTATGTCACAGGTAACTGTTTTCGCAGTATCAATTGAGACTGCATCTTCAGAGTCCAATGCAAGGAGAACATTGTTAATAGAGTCTATATGTTCGGCATAATATTCAACTGCTTCTAGCCATGTACCCCATCTAGTTAAAATTGGCTTTGGTGGCAATGGAATTTCAGGGTACATTTCTTTCAACACGTTAACTCTACTGGGAGCTTTGAGAAATACTTTTTTCACTGATGAAATCAACAAATCTACTTTAGGGAAATTGTCTCTGACCACTTCTGCCACACGATGAAATGCATGCGCCACACAAGTAAAATGAGTCAATTTAGGATATACAACAGATAATGCTTGTCCAGCTTTGACCATATAAGGGGCAGCATCGCTAATAAAGAATAACACATTATCGTACATAATACCCTTTGGCCACAGGATACCCATAGCTTCGTTGAACAGTTTAACTATAGTTTTGTTATTGCACTTTTCTAGAACATCACAATGTAAAAGAATTCGTTCAGAATATTGTTCACTTAACAAACCGATAACTACATTACCAACAAGTCTACCTTCTTTGTCGGGAGTCTCATCAATGGAAACCCAAATTGAACTATCTTTAATTTCATCTCTTATCTTCTGTATTGTCTCATCGTAGATGGATGGAGCATACGTCTTCCTAAGTGTTGACTCATCCGGGATTGTATGTTGAGTATATTTTTCAAGGAATTCCCTGAAGACCTTATTCTTTAGTTTGTAGAGAGGAATATCAGCAGAGATGAGAGAACGGCACAGGTCGATGTTAAACTCAGATCTTACATTCGATGTTGTTGGTTGTGTTAAAAACAATTGTCTCTGCTTGGAATTTAGTTGTTTGTTGGCCTGATGTTTACTAGTTGTAATGTGTTGTTGCACCAGGAACTTTTGTGTAGATGATACTGCACACTGACACAAATTACAAAATAATATTTTATTGTCAGTTGATAAACCATCTTCTTTAAATTCTGAAATGTAACTTGTTAGTTTTGATTTTAAATTGACTGAATGACGTACTTTTGGCATATTTACAGTCTTTATAGTATGATTTACAAAACTGAACCTATGTGTACTCTGACTGGCATTTAACTGTTGAGCTGCACAACTGAAGTCTGTTAAAAATTTTAAATTAAATTAATACAGTTTTGTAACTTACTTTCCCATTGTTGATAGGACTGCTAATTTTCAAATAACTCTGATGTTAAAGGGATTACTGAACATGTGTTTAAATCTCTATTGTTGAAATGTATTTTTAAAAGTTAATGGAATTTTGTTTTGTTTTATTGTTAAACCTAATATAATATGGACTGTTTTATATGAAATATGGAAAATATATGGAAATTAACGAAAATATGTACTAAACTCTAAAATATGGAAAAATATGGAAAATAAAAGTAGGATTTTTCAACCCTACACATTGTGAAACATAAAGATAATGCAAAATATAAATTATATTAGCTTTATAAGTAAATATGTATTTACATATAAATCCTTTCCCTGATGATAAGTCAAGAAATATTTCCATTTTTCTAAGAAATTCTGTTAAAAATCAGATTTCAAAGAAGGGGAAAAGAGTAATTTTTATCATTTTGTCTGTATTTCGGGGAAATTTATGAATTTATTCTTATTACCTTTGAAATCAATGTACGATATTAAGAAACGTCCACCAAGTCTGACATGAGGAGTCTCATTGTTGTCTGTTCGGAATCGGATGGCCTGCAATCCTATACATCTGATTTCATAACAATGACACGCCACGTCAATAGACAGATAAATGCGGAGAACATTGCGACTGGTATACAATTTGTAAGCTACTTTCTTTCAGAATGAAATAGTAAACGACATTATGTCAGTGGCAAATAAGTTTTGTTACATATGCAGTAATCACTGCACAAATACCGGGTGGTTCTATGAGTCTCTTCCAAACTTGTAAGGGTGTTAGAAGTGATCAATGTGAACGATTTTCGCATAGAAATCCGTGTCATAGTTACAAGTAGATCCCGGATGTTTAGGCATTTATAACAGGTAAAATAGGCAGGCTAAAAAGGCACAATAATCTTTGAAAAAGTCATTATAAATTTAAAAAAGGCGTAATATATTTTAGCAATAAATTTAAATTATATCAACATAACTCACATATTTATTTCGCAGGTGAAACATGTTGACTTATAAAATATTTTGTTTCGTGATTAACTGTCTTTTCACAAACCTTACATAACAAAACTGTTCCATCGGTTGAAAACACGGCACCAAATTCACTAACGTAAGCGTGAAGTTTACTTTGCAATGGTTTACTGAATTGCTGATTAGGCGATTCTAGCTAACCGATCTTATATTTTCTGTCACCCGACAATAACTGACTGTTCCTCACTCATATTTCTTTCTCCTACAATAAGAAACAGGTGTAACACAAAATTGTGACAGTAAGATTTAAAAATATGAAAGCAAACAATTGAAAACGCTACGTAACAGCTTCTATGAGAACGAACTTAATATTTAAAATTATAAAGCTGATTGTTGGTACTGCGAAGACATGGCAATATTATATTTGTAACTGTGGATTGTCGATCATTATTCATATTACACCAATAGTATTAAAGCACGATTATTAGCAGATTAAGCACCGAAATAAATTACTTTTATTTACTATTGTTAGTAAAGCTAGTCATTGTTTCAGATATTTAAATTTCATACACATTACATTACAATTAATTAGAAAATTGCAAATAAACAAGAAATATTGCTTTAAAATGACAAAAAAGGCATTTATTAGTCAGAAACACCTTAAAAAGGCAAAATAGGCAGAATAAAAATGGCCCTATCACTTTGATATACTCCAAATCACATTTATATCTAGGCAAACAATGATTTACTTCCACCCAGTAAAAAAGTATTTTGCCAAACATCCGGCTTATAGTTATAAGCCTTAATATACGTATAGTCAATGTACGACTGTGAAGAACCTTGGTATTTATATGGATTGTCACCTGGAATGGAATGAACAAGTGAATCACACTTCCAAAAAAATATTTTCCATTATTCACTCATTAAAGCGACTGAAGCACTTTCTTCCTGATAAATTAAAATTAATCCTTGTACAAACACTCGTGATGCCACACTTTGACTACTGCGATATTATATTAAGTAACCTAAATGCAAATTTGAGCAGCAGGCTACAACGTGTGCATAATGCGTGCGTCCGTTATATTTGTAATATTCGTAAGTATGATCATGTTTCCCCGTCTTTCCAAACTCTGTCTTGGCTAAGGCTAAGCGATCGACGAGCCCTGCATTCTCTTGTTCTCTTATTTCAAATTCTGCGCACCGCTACCCCAATCTATTTGGCTTCTCGTTTTCAAAATTTATCCGCATATCATCAGCTAAGTACAAGATCTCATCATAACAATTTACTCATTATACCCTACCACAAGACATCTTTATATTCTTCATCCCATACAGTTTCAGTTGCTAGAAATTGAAACTCGCTTCCGAGTGATATAAGGGGTTGTTGGACAATAACTTCATTTAGGTCAAAATTACATAAATTCTTACTTAACAGATGAATTGCTGATTAATATGTGTTACTTATAATGAAACTAACATCTGTCCATTCTTATTATTATTATCATTAATTTCTCTAAATAGATTTACAAAACCTCTAATGGCAATTACATTAATATTTTCATTATAGAAATAGAAATATATGTATTCTCCCTGTAACATAGTCCTAGTAAGGTTATATTAAATTAAATTTTCATCATTTTACTAGCTATTTCAAATATTAAATTAATTATAATACATTGAATTAAATTAGCTCATAAATTAAGTTACTACTTTACCATATAGATTTATCTAAATTTAAATAAATGTGTAGTGAAGAATATTGCTGGAGAACCTTTTAAATGTAGAGTAAATATTTGTAATTTAAATTTATGTATTGTATTGATTAAGGCTGGTTGAGTGGAAGAGAAGGCCTTATGGCCTTAACTCTGCCAGCGAAAATAAAACATTATTATTATTATTATTATTATTATTATTATTATTATTATAGTCAATGTAGCCAGCTAGCATAGAACTCAAGGCGATCTCTCAGAAGTTTGATTGTCGACTCTCTGCTTCCTACAAATGCTGGTAGATTCTCCTAATGATAAATTTTCCCATACTGTTTTCACACTAGTTTTGCCATCTCGATCAACTGAGTATGAACGAAAATATATTATATATATATATACATATATACATACAGTATATATATTTATAATATATATGTATAATTTTAACACAATATTACCACAAAACAAAATCAAGTACTCGTCGAAATATCAAGCTCCTTCTCCAAGAAGATAGGCTATTTCTCTCCCAGTAATTGAACCTAAGCGTAACACCGAATGTAGTCTGAGTCATAGCTCTAATTTCGGCCTAAAAATTGTAGGCCTATAATTATTGTACTGATAAGTATTATTACCCAACATTAATAAACGATTTTAGGTTAAAAAGAATGCGTGCACATTGTTTTTGAAAATTTATCTCTATCAGGAAACTGAATTCTTAAATATATTGTATTTATGTATTTTTATATATTTTTACTTGTTTATTTAACGACACTGTATCAAATACTAGATTATTTAGCGTCGATGAAATTGGTGATAGCGAGATGGTAATTTGGCGAGATGAAGCCGAGGATTCGTCATAGATTACCAGATATTCGCCTTACTGTTGGGGAAAACCTCGGAAAAACCCAACCAGGTAATCAGACCAAGCAGGAATCTTACCCACGCCCGAGCGCAACTCTGGATCGGCAGGCAAGTGTCTCAGCCGACTGAGCTACGCCGGTTGCTTTTCTATGTTACGAGTATAATTAATCTTTTGTGATGCACGATTTCTATATTTTAATAAGCTTGTTATGTAAATATATATTTTTATGCTCGACCATGCCGAAATGCAGTAATAATACACCTGGTAGTAGCCCTTTAATGCACCTCATTAAAGTACACCTATTCATTATAATTCAGTTGTTCAGCCAATGAGAAATCAGCATTGTACCATTATAAAACCGCAAGTATCGATTATTCTCAGATATGCAATCGAAAGACAATTAGCGAAAAGTCACGGAGACTGGAAATCCAATACTGTCGCAGAAGGTTATGTTCTGTTACTATAATAATTAGCGTTAATTGTAAATAATATTCAAATAAATTCAATTTGTCATCTCGTTTTTCAATTCTAAATCAATTTCCAGGTTATATCAAGCCTAATATTCATGTTATTCTCTAGATTATATCAAGGTCAATGACATTCGTGTTTCAGAAAAAATCAATACTTTCGCGTCTGCGCACATATCACAAATCAGGTCAGTTCCGCTCCTCACTTACATAACCATAACATAAATACTTATGAATGATTTCAAGTTAGAAATATGGTCGAGCATAAAAAGTCATATGAAACTTGCCTATAATGGTAATTAAGACGCTCGTATGAAAATTATGAAACGAGCGCAAGCGAGTTTCATAAACAAACATACCCGCGTCTTAATTACTACCATTATAGGCTCGTTGCATAATGTACTATTACTTTATCATTTCTGGGCGGCCGGGTAGCTCAGTTGGTAGAGCAGCTGGCTACGGACTGGAAGGTCCGGGGTTCGATCCCAGGTGGTGATAGGATTTTTTCTCGTTGCCAAACTTTCAGAACGGCCCCGAGGTTCACTCAGCCTCCTATAACATTGAGCAATTGAGGGTAAAAGGCGGTCAGAGCGTGGTGCCGACCACACCATCTCATTCTAATGCCGAGGTCATGGAAAGCATGGGGCTCTACCTCCATGCCCCCCCAAGTGCCTTCTTGGCATGTTACGGGGATACCTTTACCTTTTACCTTTTTACTTTATCATTTCTAAAAACATTTCCGAGCACAGGCTTTCCCTTTTTGGGAGTGATCAAATTATACGCTTTTAAATTTTTGCAAATGAGCTAAATAAATTTATTGTTTGCCATTATTATTATTATTATTATTATTATTATTATTATTATTATTATTATTTGTATTATAATATCTATGTATTTATTAACACTACAATTGGGTATACATCCTGTGGCAGTGATATATTATATACAATAATACCATTAACAGCAATAAAAGAAAAGTAAAAAAATAAAATAAACCTAAATTTATTTCTAACTATAAATAAATAGATGCAATAAACCTAGGACTATAAATAAAAACTATTCTATAATAACGCCTACAATAAGCAAAAGTAAACCTAACTTGTAAGTACTACTATTTCGCACAACTATTACCAATTATTTAAGTAATTACATATCACCTTAATTAATTACAAATCAACTTAATTAAATGTCATCTTAATTAATTACATATCACCTTAATTTATTTACATATCAACTAAATTACATATCATCTTAATTACATATCAACTCAATTAATTACATGACACAACTTAAGATATTTACAGTGCACCTACAATTACATTTTCAGTCTAATCTTCTCCACCTTTCCTTAAATGTATTGATTTTAAGAGGACCACCCTGAAAGATTGCCGCAGGTAAGCTGTTCCAGTCTACTATTGTGCGGTTAACAACGGAAAATTTTGCCACGGCCGTTCTTTGTTTTCTACATTACTAATTTATTATTAATTTATTTATTATTAATTGTCATTATTGAGTGTAATTAGTTACCACTGCCACCGGGTATTCATCCAATTGCTGTGCGAATAAATACATGCATACTGGCTTTTTCATCTCAAATCGACCGAAATATAGAGAAAATTGACCTTGCAATTTTTAAATACAATGAAACTTTTTCTGTCCGTTGACAAATGTGATACAATGCTTTGTGCAAAGTTTGAGGCATCAGAACTTCATAGTGTTTAAATTAAAAATATTTAAATTTATCGTATTTTCATAAAAGTAGCAAATTTAAACTGTTGTGGCTCCGAAACCCTTTCACCCAGTGATCAAAATCATGGTTTATTTTGATACTGAGAAGTTAAAGTTTATATTGACATATAAACAGATTTTCTTACTTTTTATGGAAATAGAGAAATTTAGATTTTTCTTCATTAAGACGCCTTTGCCTAGGAAAAAATATTTTAAAAATATATAGTTAGATTCCGGATTGGAAATACAAATAAACACATTTTTTACTGATGGTATGTTGATCAGAAAGTATTGAAAATATCAAATAAAGAAAATAAATAGTACGCGCGTGAAGTAACCAGCTGACTGTGAGACGGGAGCTAGTCGAGACAAGCAAGGGCAGGAGACAAACACGTGATGTTTCGTCTAGTAGCGCATAGCTGGGCTAGCTTTATCACAAGTTTTCATAAACACAGGAGTAAAATGACGCCCAAAGCTCGCTTATCTTCATCTCTCGGCCAGTTCGTGCGGTACTGCGCCGTTGAAGTCCAGGCGTGTGAATATAATTTATTTAATACCCTCGAAACTTATTGCCGTGCCACTAAGCAAACAATGCCGAATCCCTCTTAATAATGCAAGGTTTTTTCTCAATATTTTTTACATTTTTACAAATGGGCAAAAAGCCTAAAAGTAAGTAAAATCAGATTATCTGTCTCTCTATATAGAATAAAAATAAGGATTACTTCTTAACATAATCTACCAAATGTCAGCTTCAAAATGAGCTCCCGTTCAATGTTCTGCAGTAAACGGTTCCAGAGTTCTGAGCGCTCAAAGAGGCTTGTTTTTATAAAATACGCTAAATTTGTCGGTCAATAGTACGAAAACCGTTTGACTTTCGATAGTATATTTTTGAAAATGCACTCTCCTCAGTACCTTATATCAATGGGGAAAAATTAGAGTATTAAAAAAATCCGAGGTTTTTTACTGATCGATTTCATATGGAATAACCCATATAGACCTAACTAGAATTTACATCAATTTTGAACAGTAAGCTTTCTTTATAAGCGTTATTCCCGATTTACGTTAACTTAATCACTACAAACATAGAACAATGCTCTAATAATCTGCCCACATTAAGCCAATATTGGACATTAGTTTACGTAGGGGCGGTCGCCTCGCCCTCTGTATTAACCATATTTCCTGCACTTTGTTTTTTGATGCTGCTGGCACTCTAGTTTTTTTTCCTCCGGTCATTACGACGGCAGTCTATAATCTGCTGAAGATAGCAGCTGTTTATTCTTTTTGCGTTACGCTTTTAGGGACTACTCGACCGGCCCCTTCACTCCATTTCGACGTCATTATAGGCTTTATTTACTTGCGTGAAAATAACAGTTTTAAGAATACATTATGTCTCAGTAAAAGGCGACCCATTACGTCAATAAAACAATGTTCTTAACATGCGCAGGCTACTTGTACTGACAGCTATACAGCGGGGAGGCGGGGAAATACAGAGGAAGGCGTCGTGCTTTGTTTACATAAGAAGAAATGTTCGCCTGACCATCCCTCTCACCCAACTTGAGCCACTTTAGCTAAATTATCCGCTTTCAAAACAAGATTGGATGACTTTTAAACCACAAATGGAAAAATTATAACTTATGTGTACTTGCGATACGGAAATAAGTATAGTACTGTAAACTGAAAGTCAACCGATTGCATCGGTGGTGTAGTAGTTATCGTATGTGTCCTATGACTCAAATGTGGCTGATTCAAATCCAGCCAGGACCTATTAATTTAAAAAATGAGAGGGGCGCAATGGGTCAACAAATTGTGTCTTACAATTAGACGGTATAGTTACAGTGATGTATTGTATTGTATTTATTAACATTCCATGGTATTCATACATTGATTACAGCTAGAATATGGAACAAGTCAAAAAACTTTTAATACTATTATAAAGTCTTAATTTATAGTCACAGTCTAGATGACATATATACAGACGAGATTTACAATATAGTCTACTAGTACAACACATAGTTTTAGTATCAATTTCCTGAAGTGTTATTGAATGTCATGAATTCACCTACAGAATAGAAGGCGTGAGAAATTAGGTACTTCTTTAATTTGGCCCTAAATAATTTTATGTTTTGAGTTTCATTTTTATATCGATAGGGAGGCTATTAGTTTAGTGGATGAAGATGCCCGATATGTACTGTATGTATGGTGTACAAAGTGTGAGAGAGTGCAATGACGTTGTGTCCGCTGTATCCGTATCCACAACCTTTAACTACTGACGTTGTGGGGTGATACAGACCTAAGACAATTTTATAAATGTATGGTAAATTTATAATATAATGTATGATATGATATATGTTATATTTTATTTATTTATTCATTTATTTATTTATATTTATTTACTTATTTACTTATTCTAACTAGCTAGCTAGTGAGTACAAATTTCATGTATAAAACAAAAATGTTTCTAGCCACTACCGTAAGAGCCAGGCTCGTGTACGGTTTGGTCTTAGCCAATAATATAACATAACATTTACAAGGACAGTTTACTAAATACAGTAAGTAACTTAATTCAAACCAATAAATACAACTCAAGAGCAAAAAAATAAGCAAGAGAAAAAAGAGAAAAATACACATTTAATATAAATCGTCAATCCGACAGAAGCCAGTGATATTCAATAAAAACATGAATATAGTCGACAGTAATAAAAGGTAAAAAAATACATTTGTTAATATTATATATCATGGATAATTTTACAAATTCCTTTTTTAAAAGCTTCAATTTTAAAATATTTCAAATTTGGAAAATGGTTTGTAATTTTATTATAAAGTCTTGGGCCGAAACTAGCACCATGTTTAAGAGCTGCACTTGTATGACATTTAGGCTCAATTAATGGGAAAGTAGACTTTTGTGTTCGAGTACGATATTCTTGTTGATTACATTTATGTTTTATTTTATTTCTGTGATAGTAAGTTAGTAAACTATATTTATAAATTTCTGCAATAGTTAATAGCCTACATTAAAATCTGTATAAATTAAATTTGTTGGGCAATCCATATTTTTGGTCAGACAAATTTTTATTAATCTTCTGTGTAATAAAACTAATGGATTAAGTACAGATGATGCTACTCCACACCAATTTATTATACCATACTGTATTAATGATTGTACCAAAGCTAAAAATATTATTCTCAATGCCTCCTTAATGACAAAATTTCGAAGTATTATGAATTTATAAATTGTCTTTTTTATACTTGTACACATGAAATCAATTTGTTTATCCCAACGTATATGATATGATATGATATGATATGATATGACATGATATGATATGATATATGATATGATATGATATATGATATGATATGATACTGTATAATCACTGATGAATTATTAACTTATTTACATTAAATAATGACATCGCTATGTTAATATTTTAAATCATGGTGTTATTCTGATTGACTAGTTTCGATGTTATTTCCATCATCATCTTTTGAATCCTAGTGAGTTCCAGCGCTATCTTCTGGTTTCCTGTTATGGTGGGGTGTGTTCATGATTGTATCGGAGAGTGTGTGTGTTCTGAAATTCAATTGAGTGTTGAAGATGTGTTGTGGGTGTGTTTTTGTGTGTCTATAAATGTTGTATTGTTCTAACGTTTCTAGTTTCTGGGTTTTTGGTTGAATGTGTAATGTTTTCATATCAGTGTCTATATTGCTATAGTTGTGGTTGAAGTTTGTGATGTGTTCTGCGTAGCTTGAATTGTTCTGTGGTTTGGTTATGACTATGATATTAATTCAGATATAAACAGTTCAGTGATTATGTAGGTAGGGTTACCACATTCTGAAATCTGAAAACGCAGACACATTCCTCTCACTAACGAACTCCTTGTACCAACTTCGTCATGTATATCACTTTCGCGGCTTCTGCATATTTATCACAGACCTAATTTTCTTTAACAGTTCCTTGTTACTATACACATCGATAAAGTAAGAGCCAAAATGTGTAAAAAAAATTTCTAGGAATGCCGGAGAATGCTTCAAACCTGGCAGCGTTACTAGAGATGGGAACCGATTCGAGTCTGGGAATTATTCTAGAAAGAAAAATCAAATATTTAGGTAATATTCTGTGTAGGAATAATTCGGCAGTTATGAAAACATGCATCTTTTGTATGAAAGCCGCTAATTGGAAATCAAATTGGCTGAAAGGAGAAATAAACAGATTAGGTCTAAATTGGCTATGGAGAGAACTAGGGTCTATAAACACGAAAACTATTGGAAGAATAGTAAAAGAGAGGGCAAACGAAATTTCGAGACAAGATATTTTTAGTAATATTAAAGACCTAGGATCACTAAAATACTATAGGGAGGTTAAGCAGTTTTGGGAACAGGAAGAATATGTTAGACTAAATTCAAGGGAAGAGAGAACAGGAATGGCATGGTGGAGATTAGGTATCTGGAGACTCAAGAATAGGAGAGGGAACATAGAGAAGGATAAATGTCTTTTGTGTGGACTAGCTGAAGACGCAATGCATATTGCGCTAAAGTATCAGGCAACGAATGATTTGAGACACAGTTGGGTGGATAAAAAATTTCTACAAATAAACGCTATAGTAGCTTATAAAAAATGAATGGTCACACCTAAACGCCAGCAATCTGCATAAATTAGGAAAATTTCTTTTTAGAGTTAAAATTAGATGGGAAGAGAAAGTCAAAGCTCTATAGGAGATGGAATTATAAATGTTGAGGAGTTACACGATATGAAACTACGAAGAGTAGTCAATGAAGTAATAGAATAATTCTTAAGAGATTCAGCATAAAAAATGAAAAAGCTAAGGTAGGAGTTTTAAATACAAGAGCTATACTTATTATTAGTTGTGTATAATTATTATTATTATTATTATTATTATTATTATTATTATTATTATTATTATTATTGTAAACAGAGGATACTTATAGGTTAAATATGTATTACTTTTTGTTATATTTGTATTGAAAGTGATGGCGGATTAAGAACTGGAATACATCTAATCCGCCATGACGTGAACAAAGATTGATGAAATAAATAAATAAATAAATAAATAAATAAACAGTTCCTTGTTACTATACAAATAGTCAAACATGCATTTGCATGTAAAATGTCTTCAATTAAATTTCACTAAAACAAGTCCTTTCACAGAATCGATGGCAAGTCGCATCCATGAAATTTAATAACTTATGTACTTGATAAGTTCACTGCTATTTACAATTAACAAAATAAAAGATGTATCTGGATGATCAGCATTTACACGTTTAACAATAACACACGGCAACACGTTTCTCACAGCAACATGAGACCGAACGAAATAAAAATGAATAAATAATACTTTAATTTAAGAAATGCAGACAAACTGGAGGATTTCCAAAAATGTATGCGGACGGCTGTTTTTATTATCAAAAAGCGGACATGTCGGCATAAATTCTGAGGTATGATAACCCTATAAAGCCCTATAGGTAAGTGTTAAGAGACTGTAAACGAGAATGAAGAACAAAAATATGTAAGGATAATATAATATAATATACTTTTTAAATAGCGCACCATGAGCAATCGGACAACGTGTTGTAATTATCGCATAGGGGGGGGGGGTGTGCGTGCGTGTGCGTGTGTGCTATTCCATCTCAAATCGACCGAAATATAGAGAAAATTGACCTCGCAATTTTTTAAATACAATGAAACTTTTTCTATCCGTAGACAACTATGATACAATGCTTTGTGCAAAGTTTGAGGCATCAGAATTTCATAGTGTTTAAATCAAACATATTTTAATTTATCGTATTTTCATAAAATTAGCAATTTTAAACTGTTGTGGCTCCGAAACCCTTTTACCCAATGATTAAAATCATGGTTTATTTTGATGCTGAGAAATTAAAGTTTATATTGACATATAAACAGATTTTCTTACTTTTTATGGAAATGGAGAAATTTAGATTTTTCTTAATTAAGACACCTTTGCCCACGAAAAAATATTTTTAAAATATATGGTTAGATTCCGCATTGAAAGTACAAATAAACACATATTTTTTACTGGTGCACCGTTGATAAGAAAGTATTGAAAATATCAAATAAAGAAAATAAATAGTACGCGCGTGAGCTAACCAGCTGACTGTAAAGCGATCGGTTTGGAAGTAAATCCCGAAAAGACAAAGTATATGATTATGTCTCGTGACCACAATATTGTACGAAATGGAAATATAAAAATTGAGATTTATCCTTCGAAGAGTTGGAAAAATTCAGATATCTTGGAGCAAGAGTAACAAATATAAATGACACTCGGGAGGAAATTAAACGCAGAATAAATATGGGAAATGCGTGTTATTATTCGGTCGAGAAGCTCTTATCATCCAGTCTGCTGTCAAAAAATCTGAAAGTTAGAATTTATAAAACAGTTATATTACCGGTTGTTCTGTATGGCTGTGAAACTTGGACTCTCACTCTGAGAGAGGAACATAGGTTAAGGGTGTTTGAGAATAAGGTGCTTAGGAAAATATTTGGGGCTAATGAGAAAGTTACACAACGCAGAACTGCACGCATTCTATTCTTCACCTGACATAATTAGGAACATTAAATCCAGACGTTTGAGATGGGCAGGGCATGTAGCACGTATGGGCGAATCCAGAAATGCATATAGAGTGTTAGTTGGGAGACCGGAGGGAAAAAACCTTTATGGAGGCCGAGACGTAGATGGGACGATAATATTAAAATGGATTTGAGGGAAGTGGGATGTGATGATAGAGACTGGATTAATCTTGCACAGGATAGGGACCGATGGCGGGCTTATGTGAGGGCGGCAATGACCTTTGGGTTCCTTAAAAGCCATTTGTAAGTAAGTAAGGGCCAAAAATTAATCTTTACGTAGTGGTTATGTATGTTCACAGAACAATAGATTCTGGTGCACGACTTTCAGCAATTACTGTAACACAGGTTAGTGAAATAAAATGATGATTGTGTGTATGCCATTAATTGATGAAAGTAATATGAGTGCTATACGCCGGAGATTACCGATCTAAAAATGCCGCGTTTTACCTCGCGCTATACAGGCTTCCTCCAGCCCGCGTTCTTCGGATCAAGCGTGACGCGACCGCACTGTGTGTGTGTGTGCGTGCGTGTATAAAGTTTTATTAGGTACACTTTCAAAATTATTCGTTGAAATTTCCCCGCATAAGTGACAATCATCTATCTTAACATCTTGAGATTTTTATTTCAGGGTTCAAAAACCGTGTTAGTTGAAATAATATAACTTACTGATTTGTTTTATTTTTTACTTGGTCATTTAACGACGCTGTATCAAGAACTGGATTAGCCTATTTAGCGTCTATGGGATTGGTGATAACCAAAGCTCGGAACTTGGGGACTTGTGTCTTTGAACGTGGCTAAGCGACCGGACTTCAATGTCAACAAACTCCCGCTTCCAGCACAGAGGTACTGTAAGGTCTGCTATAAAAGTGGTTCCTGGCTGGAACAACATAATGATAATATTATGGTAGGTTGAAACAAGTAATTTTATAGCATATATATAAACAAAATGCAAAATATATCAAATTTACAGTTCTGCTCTGTATATTTTATTACAGTGTATGACTACATGCATTCGAATATTTTTCGAACCCATACCTTCTTCGAAACGAAAGAAACTTATTTCCACGTCACATGAAGTGACGGGAGCAAAATTATTTTTTTTATTTTATTTATTTTAACTAGTTACCTACTGAATACAAATTACATTTATAAAACAAAAATGTTTCTAGCCACTACCGTAAGAGCCAGACTCGTGTACGGCGTGGTCTTAGTCAATAACATAACGTAAAATTTGCAAGGACACTTTACTAAATACAGTACGTAACTTAATTCAAACCAATAAATACAACACAAGAGCAAGAATAAAGAAGAAAGAGAAAAAGGGAGAAAAATACACATTTAATGTAAATTGACAATTCGACAGAAGCCAGTGATATTCAATAAAAACAAGAATATAGCAGACAGAAATAAAAGGTAAAAAAAAATACATTTGTTAATATTATATTATCGTGGATAATTTTACAAATTTATTTTTTAAAAGCTTCAATTTTAAAAAATTTCAAATTTGGAAAATGGTTTGTAATTGTATTACAAAGTCTTAGGCCGAAATAAAGTATTGAATGTTTTCACTGTCACTGTTTCCTGTTCGATTTTCGGTAGTTGCTAGCTGATCTCGTATCTGAGAAAGATGAGTATCCTAAATTTGTCTCGAAAATAGTTTCAATTTCTATGTCACTATTAGGGAAGGTTCCACTACGACTTGATCCATGGCTATGGACAAATTTTCCACCGATTTAAGGGCTGCAATGTATTTCAATGAATGCCCGTTTCCAATTTCTAGTTTGTGTTTGACACAAGTTACGAAATATAAACTCTCCATTCGAAGAAAATAATGTTTCTCCTCAGAATTCCTCCACGAAATTCTGTACCTAAATTTTAAGAAATATATTTTCAAACGTATACAATACCCATTCGAATAATACGTATTTTCTTATTTTCAAACAGACCGTTTACCTCTAATTAATTATCTGAATGTCATTGGCTTCGACATGACACAGTTTCCTCGTCCATCTTCCTGTCATTCGATGTGACCACTTTCTTAGTACACACGACTGTCCCTGAGCACTTGCAGGGTGAGCTTTGTGTACGTTGTACCTGTAACCTTACTCATGCACACGACACACAAGTCCCCAAGTTCCGAGCTCTGGTGATAACTAGACTTCGTGGAATTGCCACGAGAATCGCAAGGTTTACTGCGCACGCAGTATAGACTGTATGAGAAGGGGACGTGCAAAGGATTGAGTATGCCTCTGATGTAAACACTGAGCAGTATACTGCGGTTACAATAAAACCTGTATCCTGCATTGAAGAAATATAATGAATGATCTTTGAAGTAGGAAATGTCTAAACATGTAAATACACAATTATTTTACAGTGAGATAATATATTAACTCTTAAAATTTAATGTAAGATACTCACATCATTCTTGAATATGTGCATTGCAGTGAAGTGTTATGTACATTTTGAGCGACTGCAAAGTAATCTCCTCCGATGGTCACTTAAACAGTTTTTATATTGGGAAATGTACGTTCAACATCACACGATGTAATACGTGCATATTTGAAGAACGGAAAGTCACTACTTTTTAGTACACCAACTTCAGACGTCTTGTCATGACCTGATAGTACATCAGTTATAATACGAAGGTTGTGAATAGGCAGAATTTTTAGCAATAATGTTTCTCAACTCACATTTCACTTTTTCTGAAATTAGTGAATTGTTATTTTGGATAACGGTTTGTGATACTTTATCCACTATATTAAGGGCTTCTGAGAGTTGTAGTTTAGACGATTCTAACAAAATGATACTTTTGGACACGATTATAAAATTAGAATCAATGAACAGAATATCTTCCAATAGCTGTTCAGAAGGCAGTGATTTTACAGCTGCAACAGCGGAACTGTCTGTTCTATCCAATGCATCAATTACCTCCATTATTTTGCCGTAATGTTCTGCATAATAATTAACAGCATCCAACTACGTTCCCAAACGGGTCAAGACTGGCTGCGGGGGTAAGGGTATTCCAGGGACAATTATTTGGAACAGCAACACTCTCATTGTAGTATGTTTGATTGAATTCTTATCTACACTGAACAAATGTTAAGCTTTGACTATTCCAACCACAGTAATGCAAAAACAAGTGCTTACATAGGTATACATTAGCTGTAGCTGCTCTATCTATTTGGACCGGTCACAACTCTTAACATGAACTGCTTATACTATGAGACCGGGAGGTCGCTCACCTCCTCTATACTACCGTACATCGGCAACCTGATTGCATGCTGCGTGTGGCAATTCAACGAAGTCTAGTGTTAACGAAATGTATTTGACGGGATGAGGCCAAGGAATCGCCATAGATTACCTGACATTCGCCTTATGTTTAGGGAAAACCTCAGAGAAAACGCAACCATGTAATCAGCCCAAACAGGAATTGAACCCACACCCGTGCGCAACTCAGGATCGGCAGACAAGCGCCTTGTCTATTGACTTACTGACAACTACCAATTCTAAAAGGATCTATGGAAATAAATAGAGATATGCGAGTGCTTTAAAAACAAAGAGAAAAGTCGATCAGCAGTGTGGCCACTATTATATGTAATAAAAATTACAACACCTGAAACATTCGCAGTGAAATTGTGTGGAACACACTTTGCGGAAAGATACGAGAAGAATACTGACAGACTGGCAACCCCACGGCGATGTATAATCGAATTTGTACTCATCCGGTGTTGAGAGCGTGTAATGAGATTGAGGTAATCTTTGCAAATCGCAATGGCTCGAGATTCTAGGAAAAAGGAAAGAAAAGGGAATAAATCCTAGTAAGATGGGCCGACGCTCCTACCCTAAGCAGTGAAAGTGAAAAAAGTTACTGCTTTATTCGCAAAATATAGACATTCACACCAATTTACGAATTTCGAGGAAGATACAACGCATGAGTCTTGCAAATAAAATTATAAACTGGTTACTGTCGTGATAAAAAATTCATTTTCTACAGTGGAGATCCTAGTGGTTGTTCCGTTTTATATATTGCCATTTCACATTTGATTTTGATTTGATTACCCCCTTTGATTTGATTACCTGGTTGGGTTTTTCCGAGGTTTCCCCCACCGAAAAGGCAAATGCCGGGTAATATTTTGGCGAATCCTCGGACCTCATCTCATCTCACTACATCTCGCCAAAATGTAAAAAAATGTAAAAAAATTGTACAAAATTGTAAAAATTGTGGAAAATTACTAAATTGTAAAACTATAAAAATTTGTAAAAACTGTAATTGTAATATTGTAAAATGTTGACATGTTCCACATCTTAAAGCTTCATTGCTCATATAAGATCTATGGAATAAAATAAATTAATGAATGAATGACAACTTGGGAATAGCCAATCTGATATACATGTAAAGACAAGTATGGCTGTACTTCCATATCTTATAATGTTAAATTCCTCAATTTTGGGTGCATATTTCTCAAAAGTTATAAAAGATATAAATGCAGAAAAAATAGGGCATGTGTAACATACCTTTATGTATACAACCGGTTAATAAATTTAAAATTTCACTGAGCGGTTGGCAAAAAAAAAATATATATATATTTTTTTTTTCATTGATAACATTTTTTGCATTAAGAATTACCTACTACAAATTCTTTTTTTTTTTTTTTGCTGATGATAGAAATAATCTTTATGCTCGACCATGCCGAAATGTAGTAATTATACACCTGGTAGCAGACCTTTAATGCATGTCATTAAAGTACACCTACTCATTAAAGGTCAGGTCTTTCAGCCAATGACGACTCAGGTTACAACTGTTCAGCCAATGACAGGTCAGCTTTCTACCGTTATAAAACCGCAAGTATCGATTATTCTCGGATATGCAATCGAAAGAGAATTAGCGAAAAGTCACGGAGGCTGGAAATCCAATACTGTCGCAGAAGGTTATGTTCTGTTACTATAATAATTAGGGTTAATTGTAAATAATATTCAAATAAATTCAATTTGTCATCTCGTTTTTCAATGTCTAATTTAATTTCAAAGTTATCTCTGTAGGTTCTTATGGCCTAGCAAGGTCAATGTGGACATCCGTTCCTCGGAAAAAAGTCAATACTTTCGCGTCTGTGCACATCTCACAACATACGGAACATTGCTCAATGTCAAATACAAATAAAATTAATAATATCAAGTTAGAAATATGGTCGAGCATAAAAAGTCGTATGAAACTCGCCTATAATGGTAATTAAGAAGCTCGTATGAAAATTATGAAACTCGCTTGCGCTCGTTTCATAAATATCCATACTTCTTAATTACTACCATTATAGGCTCGTTGCATAATGTACTATTATTTTTAAACTACTGTGTAAAATGCCATCACATTGATATTGCATATTAAGTTCAGCCTTCTGGGTACAATACTTTCTGAGAAAAGTGCACCAATGTCACAAAAATAAAGTGCAGAAAAACGGCGTGAAAGTTTTCATATCATGCAATGTAAAAATTCCTCAATTTTGGGAGCCCTTTTCTCACAAGTGATAAAAGATACAAATGTAGGAAAAACAGTGCATGTATAGAATCGGCTGAATAAATTTAAAATTCTACTGAGGGGTTGGCAATTCGATAGAATTAGTGATAGTGGGATAGTATTTGACGAATGAGGATGTCATAGGTTACCTGACATTTGCCTTACAGTCGGGGAAAAGCTCAGAAAGAACCCAGCCGTGTAATCAGCCCAAGCGGGAATCGAACCCATGTCCGAGCGCAACTCCGGATCAGCAGGCAAACGCTCTACCGCCTGGGTCCTACGTGTCACCGCATAGTGTTGTAATAAAGTGGCCATCCAGTGCGTTGTTTAGGTGTAAATTGTCTAATCCCATGGAAACGACAAGTTAAATACAGATAAAAGTGAAATGCCTAAAATTATAACCATATGTAATAATTCCCATATCCGTTTCGGGAGCATCTGGTAGCGAGAGAGGAAAGTTGTGCCAGTGAGCTGTTGTGTGTCGGTGCAGATTTCCAAGATAAACCCTCCAACCCCTCCCCCTAACCCCCAGAAATCAATAATGTTATAAGCGGAGCGCAACGCGAGGGGACGCCATAATTTAGGGGACGGGAATAATTGGTGTAAACAATAGATGAGGGGCTACTCATAGCTTTAAGAGATCTGTAACAGGTGGGTCTCTGTTCATGAGGTTCAGTTCCATTGACAGCCAAATTTGTTTATGCGTGAAGATCGCCATTGAATTAAGCGCCTGAATTTTTCTCCTCAACATCAGGAGCCACAATAAAAGGATTCAGCACCAGACTTCAAGCCTCCGACATGATTAAGACAAGCCATTTTGATTTATAGTAAACCTATTGCTTTTATTCTTATTTAATGACGGTGTATCTAGTACTACATTATTTTGCGTCGGTGGGATTAATAATAATAATAATAATAATAATAATAATAATAATAATAATAATGTTTCATTTTCGCTTGCAGAGTTAAGGGCATAAGGCCTTCTCTTCCACTCAACCAGCCTTAATCAATACAATACATATTTGTGCGAGATCGTGCGTATTTGCTTGTTTTCCGCACAGAACCAATACACGGTAAGTGTGAAATACCACATTCAGTATTCCCAACGTAAAACAATAACAATTTCCCTCTTCTTACCGCTTAAGCGCGACATTCATTTTACTGCTTTAGGCTTTTAACATATTATTTTTAGAGACGTTTAACATAGTAATAATTATAAATTGGAAACTTACCACTGCAATTTCACCTAAATTGCAATGTTAATTATTGTTTTTACGTATTTGCAAAAATTAAGTAAAGTCTACTACTCCACGAAACTCATTGCATTCCTGATACAAGTAACATTAAGGAAGCAGTGAAAAAATCAACAAGATTCCAGATGCCGATGTTATTACTGCAATATGTTATATAAATAATATTTTTAAAATATTAAAATGGAAAATAAATCATTACATAACCTTACCGTTTGTTTTAAGTTCGCATTTATAGACTGGGGGGGGGAGACAGACGTATATCACGGCCTGCTGGAGTTTAGTAAACACAGAAAACATTTTATAGCAACAATGTTGAAGAAAGATATTTTGGTGTTCCGAAGTTGTGTCATTAAACAGAAACCAACATGGAGATTTCATTGCAACTAATTAGACATTCGTCTTTCAGGTATGTAATAAACGATCTTCGCACAAAATAATGTACGATACACGAGCGGTATGTTTGTTTTCATGTTCTCGGAAATTAAAAAAGGTCAACTACGTTTCGCTTTTGCAATCTTTTCCTCGACCATGAAAACGTCAACATACCGCTCTTGTAACGTATATTACTATTAAATTACAAATATTTACACTACACTTAAAAGGTTCTCCAGCTGTATTCTTCAGTTAAGTTTTAAAGTTTTGAAGACTAGTAGACTACATATTTATTTAAATTTAGATAAACCTATAAGGTAAAGTAGTAACTTATTTTATGAGCTAATTTAATTCAATCAATTATAATTACTTTAAGATTTGAGTTAGCTAGTAAAATGATGAAAATTAGCTACTAAAATGATGAAAATTGGTGATAGGTGATAGGAGATTGGTGATGGGGATGATATTTGGCGAGATCAGGCCGAGGATTCGCCATAGATTACCTGACATTTGTCTTACGTTTGGGGAAAACCTCGGACAAAACCCACCCAGGTAATCAGCCCAACCGGGAATCGAACCCGCGCCCCAGGGCAACTCTGGATCGGAAGACAAGAATCTTAGCCGACTGAGATACGCCGGTGGCAATAGATCTAATTCTAATTGTAATTTCGTCCCAGGAAAATGATGATGATGGAAATAGCGTAATAATAATTAATAATAATAATAATAATAATAATAATAATAATAATAATAATAATAATAATAATTTAACAACATTAAAAATATTGGTGAAAATATTTTCAGAATTTTCTACAGTAATTCATTTCGGTACGTGATCCAGATTGCATAGCACGTTTTAAAGTCTCCACACTCAAAGTTTGAACAGGCCACTAGGCCTAATACCTGCAAGGACGATGATGATGGTTATAGTATTTTAGTTACGCATACTTACACGTGTTGCAATGTTGGTACAGTTTAACAACATGTTCTTGGAATGTTCCCCTTTCCCTTACAAGCATTAAATAAACCTAATAAAAAAGAATGAAAATGTAAATGCCCTACTATATAGGGTGGATGGTAACCTCTCTACCAAACTGAAACTGATAATAGATCATGATGTGAGATTTGGAAACTTGAAATAAGTTTTTTCTCCAACCTTCATCGTTTTAGAGGAAATCGTTATGTTTCTATGAAGCATTTGGCAACAGCACGGCTACTCTAGCGCACTCCTTACCTTCCCCTCTCCCTCTGTGTACTCAGTAGGTGACTCGCTACAGTGCCCTACGTTGCAAAATTTATTTTAACAATTTTCGCTATTATTCGATTTAAATTCGAGATTGTCGAAGTTAATGTGATGAATTTGTAAATTACCCACCTTTCAATTTTTAAACGATAATTTTGGAAAGAAATGGATTGGAAGAGAGAAAATTATATCTTGGCCCTCAACGTCGCCAGACTTAACGTTAACTTCTACACCTTTTTCTGGGAGGTTATGTGAAGACAATAGTCTTTGAAGTCAGAATTCCAGACATTCCAATTCTTCAACGCAGAATAAGAGAGGCAGTAGCTTTATTCAGAATTTATGCTTGCATGGAGATACAACATCGTTTGCACGCATGTAGAGTAATTACTGAAGCACGTACATAAATTTACTCGGTGTAAAGGAGCTTAGTTACTATTTGTGTTGCTTATTTGTAATCTCAGTTTATCACTACATGCAATAAATATTTTACTTGACGTTTATCTATCTTTTATTGAACACAATGTATTTAGTCTTAATGGCTTCTACACGAGATCACTGTTAAAACGTTTGTAAATAAATTGCCTTATTGATATATTATGTTGTTCCTAGCATAACCTTATATTGTTATGAAGCTTTATAAAGAAGCAACTAAGTGAACAAAAATAATACTGATGAACTGTTAAGTTATTTCAATTAAATAAATAACCACTTCACTGTGTTAGTATTTTATTTAAACATGGTGTTATTTTACCTGATCGACTAGTTTGAATGTTGTTTGCATAATCCGTTGCATAAGTGTTAAAAGAATATATTCAAGAATGAAGAAATTATAATCAAGGAACGGATTTCTATGTAATTAAATATTATTTTTGCGTGTGGTAAAACACAATTAACAAAGTTAAAAATTCCGAACAAGACGTTTCAAGTTTAAAACCCGAATTTTATTTCACATAAAAACACATATTTTCACAAAAAAAATATGTAAATACATATTTTCAGGAAATCTATTATAAACAAATAAATCTTGGGAGTTTTTTACTTAAATAATTTTTTACAAGAACTTTTAAACATTTTAAAACTATTATGTCACTCAGAAGTACGTAATCTTTTAAAGAATTCTTGGTTGCTTCGTGTTTCTAAGCGCTGTGTGGTGTACCCATGATCTATTTTTGTAATAGTATCACCTCAAGTTCTGAGAACTGCTAGGCAGCATATCAGTGTTATTATTAGAGAATAAATTAACATGGACAAGGAGGAGAGATCTTGTAACACATAATTAGGAATGTTTATTGTTGCTGAAGATGATTTCATTCCACGCTTTGTTTGTAAAACACAACAGATAAGAGCTCGGGTATGAACATTATTTATTTTAAACAAATCCCTCGCCTCTCGCTCATGTCTATCAAGTTAGGTATACTGAAAGATGGTTGTTTAAAAAACGATTTGGCTTTCCTTTAGCAAATCTAAGCTTTTTGTGTGACACTATAAAAAAACTCGAAACATCCAAAAACCTGTCGTCTGAGGTGCGTGCCGTGAATATTAAACTAGACTCGCTACCAGGTTCAGAAGTACAAGTACTAAGGGACAAATTCAAGAATGTGTTTGGGAAAAATAGTGGATATAAAAAAAATGTGTAAAGTTGCTCAAGTATTGGAGGGTGTGCCTGCAGGTGAAATTGACTGTGTTTGTGTTTGTGTTTGTGACATTCCTCTCTTTAAATATGCACATCTGTCGTCCTGTGATGTGGAAAGATCGTTTTCACAGTATAAGTCGTTGTTCAGAGATAATCGGCATGCATTTGTGATGGAGAATTTGAGATGACCTTTGTTGTTCACTGCAATTCTCGGCCAACTACTAGCACTCAAGTGTGGTTGGCGAGTACCTAGTAACATTTTTTTTTCCAAGCTAAGTAAGGTATTTTTGTAATATTTATAACTAATATTTTTTTATGTTTAGCGAATATTTTCGTACTTTTTAGCACATAAAAATAAATTTATTTAAAATTTTAGCACATAAAAATCCGCTCCCTAATTATAATTGCACAGTCTCATTAGTAGAACAAGCGATCTTGTTATACCATTAAAAATCAATTGATTTTCCAATTTCTAACAGAAAAAAAAGTACAATTATTTTTGTAAATCTCGTAATAGGCCTATAGTTTTTCCCCCAAAAATTTAAGTCGACTGATTCATTTATCGTGACTGCCAAAATCTACCATCTCTGATAATCACAGTTCAGGGGTGACCAACACAGTTGTTCTTGCGAAGCAGTGTAGGCCTATCGGTGGAGTCATAATTTATTTATGTGGCCGATAAGGCAGGAAGAGCTCCAATGTCACCGCTCGCACTCATGCCCATGTAGCCAAAACATTTTGAACACGCAGCTCGAGTTCAGACGTTGTTGTAGCAACACGCGGGAGAAGGAATGTAAATGCCCGCTTCTTCTAACGCTGACCACTTGTTTACAATTCCGTCACACTCTGAAACAGCAACAACAGTTTCAGGACAATCCGCAATTCTCAGAACACTAACGCAACTGATGTCCTGGTGTCATATTACAGACCCCTAAGCTTAATTATAAAAAAGAAAGATAGATATATATGTATGTACTGTCCGTTACTCAGGAGAAGACGAACGGAAAGAATGTGATCTTCTTGACTATCGCTGTTGATTATAATAAACATCGCTCAGATAAGCATCCCAGTAGCCAGGTTATTACTCGTGCAGGAAACATGAGAAACAATGCATATGGGCTATTCCATATGAAATCGATCAGTAAAAAACCTCGCATTTTTTTTATACTCTAAAAAAATTTTTTTCCCTACTTATACAAGGTGCTGAGGGGAGTGCATTTTCAAAAATATACTATCGAAAGTCAAACGGTTTTCGTTATTATTGAGCGACAAATTTAGCGTATTTTATAAAAACAAGCCTCTTTCAGCGCTCAGAACTCTGGAACCATTTACTGCAGAACATTGAAGCTGACATTTGATAGGTTATGTTAAGAAGTAATCCTTATTTTTATTGTACACACAGAGACAGATAATCTGATTTTACTTGATTTTAGGCTTTTTGATCATTTGTAAAAATGTAAAAAAAAATATTGAGAAAAAACCTTGCATTATTAAGAACGATTCGGCATTGTTTGCTTAGTGGTACGGCAATAAGTTTCGAGATTATTAAATAGATTATTTTCACACGCCTAGACTTGAACGACGCAATGGCCGAGAGCTGTAGATAAGCGAGCATTGGGCGTCATTTTTCTCCTGTGTTTATGAAAACTTGTGATAAAGCTAGCCCAGCTACGACTGCTAGAGGAAACATCATGTGTTTATGTCTCCTGGCCTTGCTTGTCTGGACTACCTCCCGTCTCACAGTTAGCTGGTTAGTTCACGCGCGTACTATTTATTTTCTTTATTTGATATTTTCAATACTTTCTTATCAACGTACCACCAGTAAAAAAATATGTTTATTTGTACTTTCAATGCGGAATCTAACCATATATTTTAAAAATATTTTTTCGTGGGCAAAGGCGTCGTAATGAAGAAAAATCTCAATTTCTCCATTTCCATAAAAAGTAAGAAAAACTGTTGACATGTCAATATAAACTTTAACTTCTCAGTATCAAAATAAACCATGATTTTGATGATTGGGTGAAAGGGTTTCGGAGCCACAACAGTTTAAAGTTGCTAATTTTATGAAAATACGATAAATTTAAATATTATTAATTTAAAAACTATTAAGTTCTGATGCCTCAAACTTTGCACAAAGCATTATATCACAGTTGTCTACGGACAGAAAAAGTTTCATTGTATTTAAAAATTGCAAGGTCAATTTTCTCTATATTTCGGTCGATTTGAGATGGAATAGCCCGTATGGAAATTAAAGCTAAGTTGAACAGAAGGAGACCTAATGTTTCCGCTTACTGCAGTACAAATATTGGACGTGTTGTCTTACGTTATCTGTTCACATCCCTTCCTCCTCAGTCCGCTCTCGTCTTCTCCTGAATCACCGACAGTATGTATGTGTGTATGTATGTATGTATGTATGTATGCATGCGTTCAGTTATGATGAGACACCCTTACGTTGCATCCTAATGATATCAATTAGCAACTTCCGCGGGTGTCGTGCTTACACGAAGTTCCAGTCAATTTAACAAAAGCGTCTTGAATTTTGTAAGCGGCATGAAGTCCGTGCGTGCCGGATGAAGCATTACTTACCGTGCCCTGGTCCTCGCTCGATGCGCCGTATTCCTTATTCATACAGCGCCGCACGCAAATGGAAAAGTTGTAATATTCTAATACACTACATGTAATGATACAATTCACTCAACCTCGGATACTAACTTCCTTTTTTTTCTTTTCCTACACGAAAAAGCCTCAATTTCCGTGATGAGGTGACACTCGACTCACATTAATTTGTGCCGCACGAGCCTTGTTTGCGAGCAGACAATCCATTGAAAGCTCGTCTAAGTAAACCGTCTGCATTATGTATGCCACAGGGCGTACCACCTCATAGATCAGCTGCTGTACAAAAATAGGTTTGAAATATAAGATAGAATGTTTTCCTTTATTAGTACTTGACAGCCTTTTCTTGTTAACGAAGAAAAGCCACATATATGTATATACAGGGTGTTTCCTAGGTGGTGTTACAAACTTTCAGGGATGATGGCGAAGGCCATATGTATCAATTTGAGATCAGGAACCATGGTCCGAAAATGACCGAGTCGGAAGTTATAAGCAAAAATAGTTGTGTGGAAATGGAATTGTAATTTGGCACCACGTGCCCTCCTTCTCTTAACTTTTGGAACAGTCGTGGAAAAATGATATGGGCCGGATGTCTCCTACGTGGGTACTCGTACCGATACAATCTGTGAGCTTGTCTACTGTTCCCATTGGCTCAACCGTATTCGAAAATCAGGTCTCCATATTCCGCTCTCGTGTACTCCTCCATTTCACTAGGACTGATCGACTGGACACTGCAACTTGTACACGTACACTGCTGTCTACAGACGTGCATATCAGGACCGACCATGTCCGTTACACATTACGCTATCTGCATTGCTTTAAACCCGAGTCACACGGGGATAGTTTACAGGAGTCAAGTGCTTGAAGCCTCTAAACTTGATGCTATATTTGTGATCACACGGAGACATTAAACTTGAAACCATGCTTGAAAAAAGCGCGCTGAATGTTGTATTCGTAGTGGTGTTTGAATTCTTGTATTATGTTATAGTTAATAAAAATCAATAGTGAACTGGCATTTTTAGTTTGGTGAAACTCAAGAAGCCACCAGCACATATTCAAGCATGTGTGCAGCTAATTGGCGCCTTGTTATGTATGAATTACAAAATATTCTTGAAAAAAGGAAAAGAGAACATGGGTTAAGAAATGGATTCGTAGAAGAATTATGCACGGTGAATCTAATACCTTGTTGAAAGAATTAGCTGAAGAAGGTTCTGCATAATACAGGAAACATCTCAGAATGAGTCCTGTTTTAAGGGTTTTTAACTTTTTTCGAACCACTTCTACGTCTATGTTTTTGAAACCTTGTTCCATGAGTTCACTGACTAGTTTCTGGAATAATAATTCCCGCTTGTTTTTATTGAGGTATTCTTTGTCACGTATATTCCATAGAAGTTCATACTTCTCATACAATTCCAGAAACTTTATGATATCGTTGGAATTCCACTTAGGGGCGCTCATTATTAATAATTATTAATTTACTTCGACAATAGGCCTAAAAATACAAACTTTCTACTTGCCAAGTTTGTACAAGTTCGCATTCACACGCGGGAAGTGGTGGAGTCAAGTTGGTCACGTGACGGGAAAGTGGACACAAAAGTTGACGGGTCGTCAACTCAAATTCTGTTTGACCGCCAAGTCACGACTTGACTTTCTCGACCATATCACACGGGGAAAGTTGAAGGAAAGTCGACTTGCTCCAAGCACTTAACTCCTGTAAACTATCCCCGTGTGAATTAGCCTTTAATGTAGTTTCCTGTCCCCACCCCTCAGACAGCGCACTGAATGGAATACTGTAAGCAGACAACGTAAACACCGTCAGATGAATACAATATGTGTAAGATATACAGATAAATACACATAAATTAGGTGTACAGAGGAATAAAATTATTTCATTTCCACACAACTATTTTTGCTTGTAACTTTCGACTCGGTCATTTCCGGACCAGGGTTCCTGGTCTCAAATTGATACGTGTATCCTTCCCCATCATCCCTGAAAGTTTGTAACACTAATATACAGGGTGTTTCAGAAATACTTTGACAAACTTTGGCGGCATGTTGCTCATACCAAAAGAAAAACCGAAGTTCATATAAACATAGTCCGAAAATCCTTAGTTTTGTAGTTATTAATGAAAGAACATAATAAAACATCTGTTAGATATTGTCAGCTTGGTAGCAAGTGTTGCAACTTTAATCAATTCAGAAATTCATAACAATGAAAGTTTACGTTCAACGCGTTTCGAGGTACAATCCAACAAATTAAATTTATAACTGATAATAATATTCATTTTCTTAGATAATCGAATGATGTTATCGATACAAGTCTGCTGATGCACCCATTGTATCCTAGATGGCTATGTGTTGCCAAGGAGATGTGTTTGCTACAGCCATTTGTTATTTGTGTACATTTTGAACATTTGTTATGAGTTTCTGAATTGATTAAAGTTGCAACACTTGCTACCAAGCTGACAATATCTAACAGATGTTTCATTATGTTCTTTCATTAGTAACTAAGAAAAGTAAGGATTTTCGGACATATGTTTATGTGAACTTTTTTTCTTGTTTTGGTGTGAGGAATATGTCCTCAAGGTTTGCCAAAGTATTTCTGAAATAACCTTGCAAATTGAAAGAGATAATAGGGTACACGTAAATGAATAGAAAACCTATATTACGTTTTGTGATTAAATGCACGGTTAATTATAAAATTAAATTTGAAGTTTCAGAAATCTTGCAACATCGCCGCTAACACACCTTCCTTCCTTCTTTCCGTAATACAGATGTAAGATATCAACGAACTCAGGTTGTTTCCCTAGGCCAGGTATGTCAAAGTGAGCCGTAGATGGCATTTGCCATAGCCGTGGTCCGTGTTTTCTACAGTGGCCAGATGGTTGACAGCTTAGCTGAGAGTTCGACTGCAAAAACCCATTTTCTTCCTTGATACATACAGGCTTGAGATTTAATATTTACATTTTTCATGGAAATATAGGTGTAAATAAAGGGGTTTCATAGTGCCTAAAAATGTTTATTCTGACGTTAGTGGCTATTTTTAAGTTTTTTTTTTTTTTTTAAATTTTTGCATAATTTTTCGTAACTGTTTACTGTTTTTCTTAACATCCTGTACCGTTTACATTCCAAGACGGATAATAACTCCTTCCTAGCAGTGAACAACACAATAGAGAAGTACCTCCGGGCCACCCCTTCTCGTTCTTACAATCTTTCAATCCTAAAATTCCAACTTTCAGTCGGTATGGGAGCTTAAATGCGACAGGCTCACGTCAGTAGATTTACTGACATGTAAAAGAACTCCTGCCGAAAAAAACAATAATAATAATAACAATAATAATACTTACATACATACATACTTATGGCTTTTAAGGGACTCGGAAATTCATTGCCTCCCTCACATAAACCCGCCACCGTTCCCTATCCTGAGCAAGATTAATCCAGTCTCTACCATCATATCCCACTTCCCTCAAATTCATTTTAATATTATCCTCCCATAATATCTTTTTCCCTCCGGCCTTCCAATTAACACACTATATGCATTTCTGGATTCGCCCATACTTGCAACATGCCCTGCCCATCTCAAACGTCTGGATTTAATGTTCCTAATTATGTCAAGTGAAGAATAAAATGCGTGCAATTTTGCATTGTGTAACATTTTCCATTCTCCTGTAACTTCTTCCCTCTTAGCCCCAAATATTTTCCTAAAAAAACTTATTCTCAAACACCCTTAACCCTTGTTCCTCTCTCAAATTGAGAGTCCAAGTTTCACAACCATACAGAACAACCGGTAATATAACTCTTTTATAAATTCTAACTTTCAGGTTTTTTGAGAGCAGACTGAATGACAAAAGCTTCTCAACCGAATAATAACAGGCATTTCCCATATTTATTTGCGTTTAATTTCCTCCCCGGTGTCATTTATATTTCCTACTCTTGCTCCAAGACATTTCAGTTTTTCCACCTCTTCAAAGAATATTTTTCCAATTTTTTTTAAATTCCATTTCGTACAATATTGTGGTCACGAGACATAATCATATATTCTTTGTCTTTTCGGGATTTACTTCCAAACCCATGTCTTTTACTTACTTCAAGTAAAATTCCCGTGTTTTCCGTAATAGTTTGTGGATATTCTCCTAACATATTCACGTTATCCTCATAGACAAAGCAGTTGATGTAACCCATTCAATTCCAAACCTTCTCTGTTATCCTGGGCTTTCCTAATGGTATATTCTAGAGAAGAATTTTAAAAAATAAATAATAATAATAATAATAATAACAACAACAACAACATAGCGATGACAAATTATGTTAATTTTGTCTGGAGTACACTCATTCATGGATATTATTTTATATGAAACCAATATACAAAATTAGATTTCGGATTTCTCTTCTAGTAGATGGTATGATATTAATAATAATTTTATAGGCCTTAAAAGTCCAACGTCATGACCCATATTTGACCCACGAAAGTAGTCATTATGGCTGAATATAATGCTCTTCAGTGTTCTGATTTAGAAATTGTAAAAATAAAGCCAATTTTAATTTGATGGTTATTCAATGCATTTAATTTAAATATTACGAATAACACGCTCAAATTTGTAAGTTTTCGCACGTAACGCTGCACTCTGTGTAACAAATTCTAAAATCGCGTGTCTTGTCCAACAATTTTCTAGCACTAAAGTTGTCAAGCAATTTCCATGCACACAAGAGTAATTGTATGCATGTTGGAGACCCCAGGGGCTCCAATCTCTGTAATTGCGAACACCCTAAGGAAATGGCTGATTACTCTAACTGAAAAACTAAATTTCAATATTGCTAATATACAGAATCTAAAGCTTTGATTTAATAACCTCTCCACATGCAAATCACCATACTCCCCTGCTAATTGCACCTCAGCCTTGTGTAAAAATGATCTTGGAAACGAAGGATATTTGCAATAATATTTTTTAACTGTAGGAATGGGAACAGAGGGATGAGTATAGATTTGGTGTTCACTTACAAGAAATAGCTTAATTTGACAATGATATTATTCTAACTTCGTACTGATAACTATAGTATATATATAACCTTTGCACATTATATTTTATAGATAGAATTTTCATTATTTCTTGTAAGATGTGTAAAACAAGAGAACATGAGGCTTTGACTTAGTACAGCTTGATTCAGGGATTTTGGCCCCTGCAAAAAGTAAGTAGATAGACTAAGAAGGAGTTAAGCTCGATTCACATTATACGGAACATCAACGTCACGGACCATCACCGTCACCGTCACGTCCAATGCAAACTCATTCACACTTAACGGCAAGTGACCGTCGGTTTGCCGGCGTCATCAAGAATAGAGAAGTAGTCAATGTTCTCAAACAATGTCGTAGCTCCTATGAGAGGCAATCAATTGCACTGTAATTTTTAGGATTCATATATAAATGTCTAAGGAAAGCATGGAAAAAAATTGGAATCAAAATCTTTTATGTACAGTGAGAAAAAAAATATTAACTTCGAAGTCACCCGTTGAAAATAAACATTGACATATCAAAAGTTGATAAGCGACAAACCTTTTCATTTTTCACGTTAGATGTGGGTTCAAAGCGAGAGCGATGATTTCTATGAGAATCCACAGTTCTAACAGATAAAAGTTGTTGCTTTGCATAAGTCCGCCACGCAAACCCCCGCATTAAACTCGCCGTGACTCGCAAACCGGTACAGGTTTTGAATATCAGCCACTTTTAAAAGTAATTTTCATTCTTTGTAAACATTTATTCTCGCTTTGACTCGCCATGTAACGTGAAAAGTTTGTCGCATCAACTCTGCGTGGTGTTCGGCGGGGAAGAAAGGGGTTGAAGAGAAGTCATATGGCTCCCCGTGAGAGAGTAGAATCCGCTCTTGCTGCCCAGCCCTGACATACAGGTTCCGTCACGTCAAAACATTCTCCTCGAGAATCCCAGACGGTCCGTGACGTTGATGGACCGTGACGTTGCCTGTATATGTGAACGCTACCATATAAAATGCGTTGTACATAGAGATGGCCGATATTTCACAAACCGATATTTTGTCACAGGTATTTTTTTGTCACAGATAAACCTGTGACTGATGACGCGAAATATCTGTGACAAAATATCGCTATTGAAATCTGCTCCGTATTCAGTACTCTGTGACTGATATTTTCTCCTCTACGTCGTAGGTTTGCGCGTGCGCATGATACAATAACAGCAATCTGGCGGTAGTTTCTCCATCTTATTATAAATGATGTAGTTATTACACGATTTAAATAACAACACCATTGGTCACCAGTACTTAATCTTGTGTAAAATCCTGTCTGAACAACTGTTTTGTTTTGTAATTATTTTCCAATGTTTTTCCGAATACTTATGTTTCATTAATTTTTATTCTATGACTCAATATTATAATGTTAATGCACGACTTAAAATAATTTATCCATTATATTATAAATCAGTGGCGTATACTGGTTAAAGGGTTTGGGCTACCGCTGACCCTATTATTACACAAAATATATCTAACAATTACTTTAATTTTAATTACTATGGTAAAACTAATAATACAAAATTATTACATTATGTTATATTATAAACTTTTTCTTTTGTAATTTCCTTGGGCTACCGCCGGTAGCCCCGGTAGCCCGCAAAATACGCCCCTGTATACAATAAAAAGGATCAGTTTTTAAAACAATTAGGATAATCATATAACCTCAATTTCTCCATACCCAACTACATTTTAAAATGATCAACTGGTTCAATATCTACAATATAACCTCTTGGTACATGAGGTTAGCTTTTGACATGTTACTGTTCAGTTAAGTAAGTATTTATTTGTTAATGGTACATGTACATAATTTCTTTGTTGGATCTTCCCATATAAATCACTGATGAGTGGTGTGTATAGAGAAATCGTATTCATATTTCACTGCTCTTCAATATTTCCTGCTAATTTTTATCGGTGTGACAAAATATCGGTGCAATTCATGCTACGTATCGATATAAAATATCGGTGTGACAAAATCACCGATAAAAGTCACAGATATTTAATTGTCACAGTCACAGTTGTCACAGATACTTGAATATATCGTTTAAGCTCATCTCTAGTTGTACAATGTTTTGATGCAACGCTGCTGGTCCGTGACGTGACGTTGATGTGACGTATAATGTGAATCGAGCTTTACTCATCACTACTAGCGGGCTGGGTCACACAGGTCAGGCCGCCTAGTCATAACACCTAACACTCCCTTCTTATCATGTCGCGGTACACTTCGTCTTAAAACACAGTATTCTTCCACACGTCCCGTTACTAACCACTATAGCTCACGTAAGGAACGATTACCCAAAAGCAATGGTGGAGTTGCTGTCTGTTTTGACGTGTGTTTGTAGGCACGCCGAGGGGGGCGAGAGGTGCGGGCCGATGGAAGTACTGTCTCTTCCAAGAAGATGAACAAATGAGGACATCGCAGTGGAAATAAAGAACGTAGCAAGAGAAAAATTCGAAGCTAATTAAACGCGCAACATATGTTTACGAATGAAATAATAATACCGTGCGATACAAGACACGTATTCACATGCATTCGAACAAACTAAAGTCGTAATGTAACTATCACAATGCAAGACTGATTCTATCGATGTCATTTCTCTTCCGACTGTACTCTTGAATATCGTTCAAGCTATCTCGTGACCTTTCTTGTCGCTCGTTCTTTCTTATTGCATTGTTTCATTCGCATTCTTTCCGTCGGTATTCCCTGTCTGTTGACTAAACATGATGACTTATATTTTCTTAACATGAGTGTCCCTCAGCTTCCAGCATAGATATTATTTTCATTCTTCCTCTTTCCTCTTCCCCTCCTATGCACATTTGTGATTAATTTTCTTACTTATGACGCAACACACAGCTCCCTCACTAGCCAAACAACCAAGGACAGGGGCCAATAACGCTGAATCGAGCTGTACAGTCGAACTTCGATATCTCGAAGTGTTTTCGGAAATTGGTAAGGCTTCGAGTTATCGAAAATTCGAGATATAGAAAATATAAACAAATGTACAATACCAGAAATTATTATTCATAACAAGTATAATAGTACATTATGCAACGAGCCTATAATGATAGTAATTAAGAAGCGAGTATGGATGTTTATGAAACGAGCGCAAGCGAGTTTCATAATTTTCATACGAGCTTTTTAATTACCATTATAGGCGAGTTTCATACGATTTTATATGCTCGACCATATTTCTAACTTGAAATTATTCAGATATATACATTTTATTTGTATCTGACAAGATCGGAAGTGACCTTGTTCTAGGTCGTGAATTGTGAGATGTGCGCAGACGCGAAAGTATTGATTTTTTCCGAGAAACAATAATGTCATTGACCTTTATGTAATCCCGTTAAACTTGATATAACTTTGATTATTGAATTCGACATTGAAAAACGAGATGACAAATTGAATTTATTTGAATATTATTGACAATTAACGCTAATTATTATAGTAACAGAACATCACCTTCTGCGACAGTATTGGATTTCCAGCCTCCGTGACTTTTCGCTAATTCTCTTTCAATTGCATATCCGAGAATAATCGATACTTGCGGTTTTATAACGGTATAAAGCTGACTTGTCATTGACTGAACACCTGTAAGCTGAGTTGTCATTGGCTGAACACCTGTACTTTAATGACATGCATTAAAGGACTGCTACCAGGTGTATAATTACTACATTTCGGCATGGTCGAGCATAAACGCTTTTAAGTTTCAACAAACAGAAGTCGAAGTTGTCAATAAGCTCTTTCTCTGCTTTTCAGGACGACGATTTTAGTAATTTATAATAAAGTTTGAGAAGAATAATATTAAAGCCATGCCGTTATGTCCACGCAGTGGTGCTCATTGTGCCATACCGTTATGGACTCTTTCAAAGGAAGAAAGATACTAATGTACATTGCTTGTTAAAGTAATGGTATTTCATCACATTCATTCAACTTTACTTACATTATGTGTAAATAACTTTCATTTAAACCTTAAACTTTGATTTAAAGAATACATATTTTCCACTGTGAAGATAAATATTCATCGAGATATCGAAAAATTCGAGTAATAGAAATTCGAATATGGAAAAAAAAATATTACTCATTGTAAGTTACATAGTGATTCCACCGAAGTAAAAATTACTTCGAGGTATCGAAAAATCGAGTTACAGAATTTCGACTGTGACTATAAATGTTGCTCCTTTGTCTTACAAATTGTCAACGCCTGCTAATTTCTAAACTTGGCGCATTGATTAAGTTATTTCTTGATGGTTTTTATACATTGTTTTCTTATGGCAATGTTAAATACCAATGTCCTATAGTTACTGAGAAAAAAAACACGATAGGCCTGTGTGCATTTCTTAACCAAAAAATAAAAGAAGTCTTTTTAAAAGTAGGTCTATTTATCGTTCGACCCACTTATTGATTGGTTGTCATTACTACCTGCGACATCTCGTGGGAAAACATTGAAAATCGGCGGAAACAGCTGAAAGTCAGTATTAAAGTACTTTTTGCACGTTACCGTACAACAGTAAGTTTTTAGATTTAAATACACTTTTCTAGCCTTAAAAGATCTACTTGTAGGCATAGCTGTCTAAAAATGTATTTATGTTATTAAAAAAAAATGTTATGTTTTATTTAACGGCGCTCGCAACTGCAGAGGTTATATCAGCGTCGCCGGATGTGCCGGAATTTTGTCCCGCAGGAGTTCGTTTACATGCCAGTAAATCTACTGACATTGCCTGTCGCATTTAAGCACACTTAAATGCCATCGACCTTGCCCGGGATCGAACCCGCAACCTTGGGCATAGAAGGCCAGCGCTATACCAACTCGCCAACCAGGTCGTCTTTATGTTATTAAAAATCTCTCAATTTCATAAGTAGTGTTATAGCCTAGCACAAAGCCAAGGTATTTGAACTGATTGTTAGAACATTTTTCCTTCAGTTGCTGTTTTTTTTTCTGAATATTTTTTATCTAAGTCTCCATAGCCTAATCAATTAATTTTGTTTTAGAATAGGACAGTTTCATATGAGTCGTTCAGAGCAAAAGTGGTGTAAGTCAAAATTGGGTAATGAGGTTTAAAGTAAAAATTCTGTAAAATACAGCGCAAAGTAGCAATTTTATTAATATGTCCTTCTTGCTATCCACTGACTACTAATAGTTTCAATAAATTGAATATTACATTGTATGTTACAGAATGTTTACTTTAACCTTCATTACCCATTTTTGACTTACACCACTTCTGCTATGAACGGCTCATATCATAATTGGACGGAGTTTCGCAATAATAGACCAACCGACAATTTGGAAAAAGAAAAAAAAATTTTGCACAAATCTGTTGATGGCAGGCCAATTTAACTCGGAAAAAGTCAAGAATGCGATATCTGAATTTTGTTGCTGTTTATAAGCAAAAATTCGTTTATTTATTTTGCTTTTAAATATTAATTCAACTGCTGGTCTCTTATTTAAAATCGGTTAGCCTTTTTTTGTATTATTTGTGCTATTTTTTGTAATAGTATGAATGTTATAATACTTCTCGCATAAAGTGTTTTATAAAAAAAAATTATTTCAATGGCCAATATCTCGAAACAAGTTTTTGGCGCTTGGTCTCTTATTGAGTAACTCCGTCCAATTCTTACTTGAACAGTAATGGAAAATAAAACTGTATCTAAAAATGTAGATTTACGACCACTAATCTGAATTAGGCCTACGTGCAATAAGAGAAACTGTGTCGTTACTGTGGCAACGTTTATTAAAAAAAAATAAAATAAAAATGTCACTGGAAAGTGTAACGGTGTCGTACATACAAAATTGAGTGTTAAGAGAATATTTCAAACCAGAAAGTTTAAAGTTGAGACAAGTGACAAACGCAGGGCGCTCGCAGAAAGTTGGCTGAATTGAGCAACCCCGTAATCTGTTGATCTACATTTTCGCCGAGTCGCGTGTTTGTAAATTGGTACAAAAGTTCCACTAATACACGTGGCGTGCGGAAAGCTGTTGCGAGAATCGGATTTGTTTCAGAGTTTGTTCCCACCTTGCCGATTTTGTAAGCATTGCATGGCTAATAGTTTGTATGGATTAGTGTCGGAGCACAGTCGCCTCCCACCCCCCGTAGGTATATACTCGTATTACGTTTCATTTTTCTGTTTTCAACGTACGTAATTGAGGCTGACCTTACGTGTATTACATGGACTTAGCTTCAAGGTTGATTTTAAGTTGGTTTCCTTACACACTCATATGTTGTATTATAACGCTGTGACTATTATTGCATTAAATCATTACTGCATTACGGATTTGAAGCTCTAACATCTTCTGTGAATGAATGGATGGATGAGAGGATGAATGAATGAATGAGAGGATGGCAGGATGGATGAATGAATGAATGAATGGATGAATGAATGAATGAGAGGATGACAGGATGGATGAATGAATGGATGAATGAATGGATGAGAAGATGAATGAATGAATGAGAGGATGACAGGATGGATGAATGAATGGATGAGAAGATGAATGAATGAATGAGAGGATGGCAGGATGGATGAATGAATGGATGAGAAGATGAATGAATGAATGAATGAGAGGATGACAGGATGGATGAATGAATGAGGGGCTGAATGAATGAGAGGATGGCAGGATGGATGAATGAATGGATGAGAAGATGAATGAATGAATGAATGAGAGGATGACAGGATGGATGAATGAATGGATGAGAAGATGAATGAATGAATGAGAGGATGGCAGGATGGATGAATGAATGGATGAGAAGATGAATGAATGAATGAGAGGATGGCAGGATGGATGAATGAATGGATGAGAAGATGAATGAATGAATGAGAGGATGACAGGATGGATGAATGAATGGATGAGAAGATGAATGAATGAATGAGAGGATGACAGGATGGATGAATGAATGGATGAGAAGATGAATGAATGAATGAGAGGATGACAGGATGGATGAATGAATGGATGAGAAGATGAATGAATGAATGAGAGGATGGCAGGATGGATGAATGAATGGATGAGAAGATGAATGAATGAATGAGAGGATGGCAGGATGGATGAATGAATGGATGAAAAGATGAATGAATGAATGAGAGGATGACAGGATGGATGAATGGATGAGAAGATGAATGAATGAATGAGAGGATGACAGGATGGAAGAATGAATGGATGAGAAGATGAATGAATGAATGAGAGGATGGCAGGATGGATGAATGAATGGATGAGAAGATGAATGAATGAATGAGAGGATGACAGGATGGATGAATGAATGGATGAGAAGATGAATGAATGAATGAGAGGATGACAGGATGGATGAATGAATGGATGAGAAGATGAATGAATGAATGAGAGGATGACAGGATGGATGAATGAATGGATGAGAAGATGAATGAATGAATGAGAGGATGACAGGATGGATGAATGGATGGATGAGAAGATGAATGAATGAATGAGAGGATGACAGGATGGATGAATGAATGAGAGGGTGGATGAATGAATGTGGGGATGAATAAATAAGTAGATGAATGAATGAGAAGATGAATGAATGAATGAATGGGTGAGAGGGTGAATGAATGGATGAAAGGATGAATGAAAGAATGGATGAGAGAATGAATGAATGAGAGGATGACAGGATGGATGAATGAATGGATGAGAAGATGAATGAATGAATGAGAGGATGACAGGATGGATGAATGAATGGATGAGAAGATGAATGAATGAATGAGAGAATGACAGGATGGATGAATGGATGGATGAGAAGATGAATGAATGAATGAGAGGATGACAGGATGGATGAATGAATGAGAGGGTGGATGAATGAATGTGGGGATGAATAAATAAGTAGATGAATGAATGAGAAGATGAATGAATGAATGAATGGGTGAGAGGGTGAATGAATGGATGAAAGGATGAATGAAAGAATGGATGAGAGAATGAATGAATGAGAGGATGACAGGATGGATGAATGAATGATAGGATGGATGAATAAATGAGGGGATGACAGGATGGATGAATGAATGATAGGATGGATGAATAAATGAGGAGATGACAGGATGGATGAATGAATGAGAGGATGGATGAATAAATGAATGATAAGATGAATAAATGAGGGGATGATAGGATGGATGAATGAATGAGAGGATGACAGGATGAATGAATGAATGAGAGGATGACAGGATGGATGAATGAATGATAGGATGGATGAATAAATGAGGGGATGACAGGATGAATGAATGAGAGGATGACAGGATGGATGAATGAATGATAGGATGGATGAATAAATGAGGGGATGACAGGATGAATGAATGAGAGGATGACAGGATGAATGAAGGAATGAATGAATGAGAGGATGACAGGATGGATGAATGAATGATAGGATGGATGAATAAATGAGGGGATGACAGGATGAATGAATGAATGAATGAGAGGATGGATGAATGAATGAGGGGATGAATGAATGAGATGATGACAGGATGAATGAATGAAGGGATGAATGAATGAATGAGAGGATGACAGGATGGATGAATGAATGAGGGCATGTATGAATGAATGAATTAATTAATGAGAAGATAAATGAATGGATGAGAGGGTGGATGAATGAATGAATGAGAGGATGACAGGATGGATTTAGTTTTAGTTTTAGTTGGTTATTTAATGACGCTATATCAACTACTAGGTTATTTAGCGTCGATGGAATTGGTGATGGCGGGATGGTATTTGGCGAGATGAGATCGAGGATTTGTCGTAGGTAGCTTATCTGAAATTTTCCTTACATTTGGGAGATACCGTAACCTCTCGGAAAAAACCCAAAAGTAGGTCTCGCCTTCAAAAATCTGGGAACCACTGCCTCAGTCTGATGTTCAAAATCTCTCTCTATTTTCTCTGGAAAGTGTGTGTGGATTTTGTCTGTCTTGCTTTAAGGCGCCATGTTTGGCATTCATATAATAATACTGGAATGACATGTCCTTTTATTACTTGAGATTTTATTTTCAGACTGAGCACTCATCTTGCTAAATTTCCATTAGACTTCAGAATTTTTTCCACGCCAGTAAGATTCTTCTTTTTATCTCGGTGTTGCAATTCCTCGTTAACGATACAATCTGCTGCTGACAGGAGGCCGAGACGTAGAATGTTAAATGTCATGTTTTATTTAACGACGCTCGCAACTGCAGAGGTTATATCAGCGTCGCCGGATGTGCCGGAATTTTGTCCCGAAGGAGTTCTTTTACATGCCAGTAAATCTACTGACATGAGCCTGTCGCATTTAAGCACACTTAAATGCCATCGACCTGGCCCGGGATCGAACCCGCAACCTTGGGCATAGAAGGCCAGCGCTATACCAACTCGCCAACCAGATCGACCCGAGACGTAGATGGGAAGATAATATTAAAATGGATTTGAAGGAGATAGGATATGCTGGTAGAGACTGGATTAATCTTGCTCAGGATAGGGACCAATGGCGGGCTTATGTGAGGGCGGCAATGAACCTCCGGGTTCCTTAAAAGCCAGTAAGTAAGTAAGTAAGTAAGTAAGTAAAATAATCCTGTGATATATATAGATTGAAAATTGAACTTTTCGACTACTTTACGAGTGGATGTATATTTCTACTTTGGGTTAGGAAGATATAACCTACACTTTGGAAAGACGAGTCACTAAACTGATATAAAATTACTGTCCAGTGGCACAATCATGCAATTGCGTGCTGGTGTACGCAACGGATAGGATTGCGTTACAGCGCAGTCGTGTCGCAAGGGACGGCGAGTTCTCAAGCAGCTTAATGCTAAAGTGGCTGTCCATTAGTGCGTAATTGTTGTCCTAGCTCCCCTACCAATTTTGTTACTCGGTATCTATATTTCAGGTGGAGGAGTACACCTGTGCCTTTCCAATGACGTTGTCTAGGTTCAGTGATAGGTATAAACAGGGTGTTCGGGGAATTGCATCATAGTACAAAGAGTAGGCCTACTGCAGGAAATAAAATGTGATATTAACTAATTTAAATGTAGGACAAACAATACACGATCACTTTTTACGAAGATATATTATCATCGTTAGTGTTTGTTACTTAAATGGGGCAAATTGTCGAAGGATGTGAAAAATATAATAATTCTGCGCTGTATTAGGAATACACCAGAACTCAGAACACGTCACCCAGTTTCGGGAATGAAACTATGGTAGTATAGTTTGTTGGTTTCATTGCTTTATTTTTCTTTCTGTTTACAAGTGGATAGTTTGGGTGTAAGATTCATTCATAGTTTTCTATCCAAGGGCAGGTCTTTCATTGCAAAACCAAGTATTCTCCAATCTTCCCTATTTTGCACCTTCCTCTTAGTTTCTGCATATGATCCATATTATCTTAATATTGTATATCATGTAATATTATCTTCATATGCCACGAACTTTTATCCCATTCACCATTCCCAGTGTTGTCAGATAACGGAAAAAAAAACTCTCAAAACGGGAATTTAAGGTACGGGGCAGGACGGTGGAAGTTTTTTTTTTTTTTTGCAATAAATAGTCGACTGGGATTTTTATTATTAGATGTATTACTTATTATTTCTTAAAATTTTGCCAGTTATGATGTTACTTTAGCATCAGTGTTCACTTGTCAATTTTTAAAGTTACGTAGGCTATATTTGTTATATCTATTTTGACCGTTTATACAGTACTAGCTGAAAGCACCCGGCGTTGCCCGAGTTGTTCTTTTTGCTTTTTTTTTTTTTTTTTATTAAACTGGTTGTTAGACTTTTCGGTCGTACCAAAGAATCAATATATACATATATCATTTAATTTATATTGGAAGATTTTAACCCCTTGACTGCTGCATGCCTATTTTTTTTAATACGATTTGAGAAACTATATTTCACAAATTCAGAACATATTAGGCCTACATTAGTTCTTATTTCATACACAGAATACACATACAATATAAACTCGCAATAAGTCATTTTTTAACATAGAGACTTTTTTTTTTTTTTTTTTTTTTTTTTTTTTTAAGAGATTATTTCCACAACGCATAACATACTACATTGGCAACGTGATTATACAGTTAGAATTTCGCAGTAACACATTTTCGGACATGAACAATATTTTGAGAGACGTATGATATTATTTTTATTTTTACTATCTGACCTGACAGTGTTCTTTTCAGTCGGCTTACGTATATTCACATACTACATAATAATAATAATAATAAGAATAATAATAATAATAATAATAATAATAATGTTTTATTTTCGCTGGCAGAGTTAAGGCCATAAGGCCTTCTCTTCCACTCAACCAGCCTTAATCAATATAATACATAAATTTAAATTACAAATATTTTCACTACACTTAAAAGGTTCTCCAGCAATAATCTTCACTACACATTTATTTAAATTTAGATAAATCTATAAGGTAAAGTAGTAATTTAATTTATGAGCTAATTTAATTCAATGAATTATAATTAATTTAATATTTGAGATAGCTAGTAAAATGATGAAAAGTAATTTAATATAAGCTTACTAGGACTATGTTACAGGGAGAATATATATATTTCTATTTCTATAATGAGAATATTAATGTAATTGCCATTAGAGGTTTTGTAAATCTATTTAGAGAAATTAAAGATAATAATAATAAGAATGGACAGATGTTAGTTTCATTATAAGTAACAAATATTAACCAGCAATTCATCTGTTAAGTAAGAATTTATGTAATTTTGACCTAAATGAAGCTATTGTCCAACAACCCCTTATATCACTCGGAAGCGAGTTCCAATTTCTAGCAACTGAAACTGTATAGGATGAAGAATATAAAGATGTCTTGTGGTAGGGTATAATGAGTAAATTGTTACAATGAGATCTTGTACTTAGCTGATGATATGCGGATAAATTTTGAAAACGAGAAGCCAAATATATTGGGGTAGCGGTGCGCAGAATTTGAAATAAGAGAACAAGAGAATGCAGGGCTCGTCGATCGCTTAGCCTTAGCCAAGACAGAGTCTTTCCAAAATCTGCATTAGCAATATGACAAAAGTATAATAGGATTTCTTTTTGATGTGTGTAAAATATTTTTTTCCCTGCTTCTTTGCATAAAATATAGTTGAGAATGTGAAAAATACGGCGTTTTTAAGTTAATGTCTGCAACTTTGAGCGACTGTCCTTGAGCTTAATTTTAATATGGCCATTAGAAATGCTAGTCGCACTGGAATCGCTGTTACTTAAAATCGAAACGCATGTTAGTGGGTATCATAAGAATGCGTGCATAAAAACATCTTCTTTCGTTTTGCCAGTTAATATTGTCACTTCTATTACTGCGTTCTGAATGAGTTTTTTTCACACCAATTCTTGTTTCATTGCATAATTTTGATGGGTCAGTATTTCACAATAGTACTATAGGTGATTCAATATTAAGTATTAAATTATATGGTAGCAATCCTTGTGGTTTCAAAGAACTGAAGAATTCAGTTGGATAAAACATAGTCTGCTCACTATGTTCAACTGCATTGAGAAATTCATAATTGGGCTGGGTAAATATATTTACTGCATGAATTATCTAGTTTTAGCGTTCGTGATGTGTATCAACAATGTTATTTAATTTCGTGTTATAATTTCCACGGCCTCGTGAAAGTCGATGTTGAATACAACAGACAATAATAAAGAACAATTGACTGCAGAAAATTGCATTTTAATATTATACATGAATGTTTAATGGTATATAATTTTATTTTTTTATTAATTTAACGTCCATTTCCAGAATTTTAATGTAGCCTATGTTCTTCTCCTGGTTATGAAGGTTAAATGTGCAAACTTTGGCAAATATCGATCAAAACGTGTAGATTTGTATAGAGTACATACATATATACATACATACATAGCCACAATGACTTTTATAAGATAGAGCGATTCTGCATTACAATATTGAATAATTCTGTACGTGTAGAGAACGGATATCGTATTCACGCTTAGATGCAAGTAGACTACGTCTTACTGTTTTACCCAATTAAGGGTCACATTGCACTTTAATTTTAATTACAATTCAAAGTAAGCAAATGACTGTCATTTAATATTGAAAGCATGAAAAACCACAAGATAAGGGAGACGAACATTTTTGTGAATAATTTATTGAACACTTATTATGTTCACTGTGAAAGACGGTAATCAAAATAATACTTAAAGTGGTCTTACAATGTTTGTGCAGACTTTTCATTCACAACGAAAAGCGAGGAAATGAAAAAAAAAAGACTAATCCTTTCTGTTAATGTCTACTTTGTTTCTACTGTTACAAGATAAAAATTATATATAAATGTACGGGAGAGTTGGGTAGTATCGGACATCGGGTAATATCGGACAGTGCGTTTCTTTCATCTACCTGAATGACATGGTTACGTTTCTGCATGCGACATCACAGAATCGTAACCATGTCATTCAGGTACTATCATCAGGTGGTAGATGAAAGAAACTCACTGTCCGATATTACCCGATGTCCGTTGCTACCCAACTCTCCCCTATATTTCTTTTATTGTTGCGTTGTTTGTCAAAGAAAAGATTTGACAATTCAAAAGAATCTAAAGCCCTTATTTAAGAGTTTTAGAAGGACGGAATTTTCTTATACCAGGACAGGACGGTCCCAAAAGTGTTTTTCTGTCGCCTCAATGTTTGTGACGTCATAATTTGTGACTCCATTCTTTTGGCTGTTATGCGGTGTATCTTGTACTCCGATATAATCCTTACTTTTTTTCACAGTGAATAAATGTGTAATTAAAATAATAGATAAATTATTTAATGAAGACTTAAATAAATAAACATAAATACAAAGTAAACAGATTACATAAAGTGTTAAGTAGATAAGTAAATAAACTATGCACGCTATTGAACGAAGTTTGCTGTAGATTATTACATTCGTTGTAATAGGAAATCGATTGCTTTTATTTCCGCAATGAAACCTTCTATTGTTTTATACCAACTCTCGTGTGGATTTCCATTTCTTTTTAACGTAAATGTAGCAGTATTGAAATAGAAACAGCGGAGATTGAATGAATTGAAGTAAATTATTCAGAATATCGAATCTCGTGCATCAAATCTGACGTTTTATTTCATTTTAAATATGGGTCAAAGTTTTACCACCCACTTGATTAAGGGGAAATGCGACTACGATACTGTGTAAAACTATCACATTCCGTGCTCCGAAAACTTTGTTTCAATTCAATGGAGTCGTGAGTCATTAAACTTTCATCCAGTTTGGTCACCGACACTCAATTGTAGCCGTACCAATTCATTACAGCTTATGTATTATTAATAACACCGTCAGGACACACGAAAAAATGTTGACACCATCACGTGCAGAAAGCAGAGCTCTACACACTGGGCTCAATTATTGAATACTTCAATTCAGATGAAGATACGTCAAAATGTATTGGATAGCTCATTACAAAACACGGAAGCTATCTAGAGTATTGTCCGAAATCTGTCTTCTCCTGCTCATGCGTGGCTTACTAGCATGGTTGCGAGTATCTGTTCATAGATAACGCTGCTAACACTGGCTAATGAGAGTATTATTTAATTCTTGTAGCAGAATTCCCGGCTAGTAGTAGACCTATTTGACGAGAGTATGCTGGAAAGTAATGCCTCCTATTTTTTGTCGCTGTGAATATAGATAAAAATATTAGTGATAGTACATTGTATTCAGTGAACTTTCTGCGTTCAGTGACGCAAGTTTGGTATCTCTGCCAGTAGAGAGCTCTGAGTTACGTCTGACCTATCTGATACCTATGTTCACATCATTAACAGCTTCCTAACGGAAAGAACCTTCAAAGTCAAAAATCAATAACGCATTCTCTTCCGAAAAAACAATAAATTCAGGTGTTCCTCAAGGTGCAGTTTTATCACCTACACTTTTTTATATCTATACAGCAGATTTCCCTAGCCACAAAAACTTCGCCCAATACGCTAATGACACCGTTATATTCACTTCAGACATAGATATTCATAATGCATATCATAATTTACAAGATTACTTAAAACAAGATATAAAATTGGCTCATAAATTGGAAAATAAAAATCAATGCCTCTAAGGCCCAATTGTATAAAACTCCCTGTCTAAAGATCAACTTTCATCGAAGATCGGAAAGTGAACTGAGTTCAGACACTTCTTCTATTGCATAAAACTTTTCTGCGATCAAATTACCTTGGTTCAAATGCAATCTAAGTTCACGTGAAAAGGATATGGCAACATCGCATAAACAGGTGAAGTATGTGATACGCGGGCCATGTTGTACAGGTTTGTTCAGTGTTGCCAATTTAGCGACTTTAACTCTTTTTCAACGACAATTTCTTTTAACTTTTATATTGCTTAAATAGGGATTTAGCGACCGTTTTAGCACCCCATAGTGACAAAACGTATATTTGTTGGTAATGAGAAATCTAGCGACTTTCCGGCTACTTTTTGGCGACTTTCCGTACACTCTGTTGGAGACACTGGTTTTTTTTCGTGCATTGTAAATAATGGCGGACAATAACAAGAAGGTTCATCGTTCTCCAAATTGTTATCATGTTATGGTGTTTGATACTGCTAAACAATAATAAAGCTATATAAAACGACAATTTTCGTTTAGTAATACAGTTAATTGAAAATTTATGAATGTACCTATCATATCCACTAATAATTAATGGTTGTTATAAACATAATATAAATTATAGGTTACGTTATTTGATACTGCTGAACACGATAAAGCCTTATAAAATATAAGAATGTTTGTATATTTTACGGCAACAAATTGAAAAAAATAAATGTACCTACCATATCTATTAATATTAATAATAATGGTTATTCTATTTGCACAGTCTGTCACTCGTATATTTCAAACAGAAAAGAAATAACTGAACTTGGATCATCTAACTTAATCGGAGAAATTTCTTCAGTCAAAGTTGACTTTAGTTTAAGACAAATTATCTCAGATTAGACTTTATAGAACACAAAATTCCAAGTTCAGCTAGAACGAGGATCAATTTAACCTCTGATCTAAGATTAAATGGTTTATACAATCGGCCCTAAGAGTTCCGTAGTAATTTTTAATAAAAGAAGACCGCAAGAACCATTTGAACTGAAACTTTTTCATGTAGTAATTCCAAATCAAAAGAAACAACTTGTTTGGGAATACATTTGGACCATAGACTTTCTTTTAAGCCTCACATAAATAAAATTGCTGCCGAAGGATATGCTATGTTTCAACGTTTGTATCCTATATTCAAGTCGCCATCGCTCAGTTTGTGGACTAAGAACACTTTCTATATAAAAAATAATCAGAGCTAGCTTCCTAGATGCATTTACAGCTTGGTCATCTCTCTGAGAAGACTGTGTGGTGTACAGAGAACAGTTCTGCGCACAATTGCTGGAGCTGATTGCACAACATCCAATGAAGTTTTAGACATAGTATCAATTGAAGAGTTTTCGGAAAATTTAAAGCTCAAATTTGTGCAAACATTGAAAAACTATCCAAATCCTCTGCTACAGAAGTTTAATCATCAAGCATAAAGAATAAAACCCAAGTTATACCAGCCATATCTTTTATAAATTCATCATGGATTAACATCAAGGACTGAGGAACTAGATTGAACAATTTCAAAGTGAATGTAAATTAAAGGAGGAGTCAAAAGCAAAACAGCTTGATTTCCGTTCATATAGACTTTCAGTGCAACAAGAAGTTGGATGGTTGGTACCAGCACTATGTTGATGCGTCTGAAGCAGAGTGCTGTGATCGAGTTTTTAACAGCAGAAAATGTGCCCTGATAGACATTCATCGGAGATTGAAGGCTGTTTATCGTGATCAATGTGTCGACATCAGTACTTTGCGACGTTGGTCTGCTCGTGCTTGTAATGAACCACAGCCTCACTTCTGTCTGCACTGCATCATCAGAATCAAAGAGATGTCCTCTCAGGTGTTCTTTAAGTTTTGGGAACATAAAAATCTGATGGCACCAGGTCGGGACTATATGGAGGATGATTAACAACATCGAAATCAAGACGCTGAATGTGTTCTGTTGTCATTGCACTGGTGTGCGGACGAGCGTTGTCATGCTATAGGAGGGGCTGCTCCATATCTGGACGAACCCTTCGAATTTGTGCTTTCAGTTCTTCTAGAACTTCACAATATCTTACAGAATTAATGGTAGTGCTTTTAGGCATGAATTCCATATCTACCACACCTTGAATATCCCAAATGACTATAAAGCATGATTTTGCCTGCTGATGACTCAGCCTTGAACTTTTTGGGTGCAGGTGATCCTTCGTGGCGGAACTGCATTGATGACTTCTTGTTTTCGGGATCGAAATGGTGTACCCAGCTTTCGTCACCTGTGACAATGTTCTTTAAGAATTCATCGCCTTCCCGTTCGTAGCGCAGAAGCAATTGTTGGCAAATGTCCAACCTCTTCTGTTTCAAGTGAGGAAGGAGCATTCGAGGCACCCATCGTGCGCAAATTTTCCGGAATCCCAGTTCTGCAATTATCGCCTGCATAAGGTAATTCCGGGAGAGTTGCCCCACTTAAGGTTTTTATCGTTTAAAAATAAACAAACCAAAGCAGATACCCTATTCATGTGTTATAGCATGTGACATACATTAAAGGTTTATGTAAAATATGAAACAATCGATAATTCGTACACAACAAGTGGCAAAATAAAAATTAATCAGATACGACATCACTGTAATATACACACATATAGGGGAGAGATGCCCCCGCTGTGGTAATTCCCAAATTAAACTATTAATTTGATAAATAACACTCTAAATAATGTTGATTATTTTATTTTTCCAATAAGTTCATTTTCTGAGCTCGTTTTTCAGTGCGACCACACATATGGCACTTAGCCCACATGTTGTGCAACTTCTTGCAGGAAAGTCACTGAATCCAATCAACAACTTCCTTCATTTGATAAAATTTTCAGGGGTACTCAACAAAGTAGGAACTATCTACTTTGTTTCATTTGACGACACTCGTCTTCATATTTTCTCCAAAAGTGTCTTCTATATCTCTCCTAGATTTAGATTTTGAAGAATTTGACTTTAAGCTTTTTGGAACTGGGAGGCTTTCAAGGATGGTGTTTCCATTTTTATCTCCACCTGTAACGCGTTCTACCGATCGCTTTCTTTTGTTCACAGCAAAAGATATTGCTTGCATATAGTTTAATTCATGAAGGGATTTGAAAGGAGTCGCTGTCGCTGAATTTGCCATTGTGGCACTTGAGCCGAAATTACAACTTATTATCCCGTTATCATTAGAACTTGTAGCCGATAAAGTTTTCTTTTCTTTGAGATTTCCTGAAGAGGCACAGAAAGGAATTCTTACAGCTGTGTTGTTGATTGATGCATCATAAATAATGAAGAGGTGCTCAGGAACTGCATCTGGATTGAAAGGATCGAAACCTCTGGCTCGAAATCCAAATGACCTCTCTATTACTACCAACGCAGCTTTCTAGATGGATAGTCAGGCTTCCTTTTTATAAGCCATCCATTGCCGTGTTTCTCTTCTTGAAATAATGCTTGAGAGACTTAAAATGTGAGCAATCAAGAGAATGAAGTGCCTGAGTCGCATAGGTTGGTAGGCAAACAATTGTGATTCATTATCCTCTTTCTAGCATTTCATGTTATCTAAATGTGCTGAATGTTCATCCAAAATAAGGAAATCTTGCCAGGATTCTTTCTTGGAGTAAAAATTTCCTTCAATCACTTCATAAATAATTCTGATGGAACATAGGACGATTTTGGATTCATATAAACCCCCGTTTCTGCTAGGAACCCGTCAAAAACTTCCATTTTTCGTCTCAAACATTGCCGTGGAAGAAATGTTCCCTCCGAATTGCAACATGTTATGACAGAATCATTTCCACCTTTCTCGCTTGAAGTTAGACTTCAACATCTTTGGATCCCTTTTTCTCAACCAATTTTCCTTGTAAATTTGTTTAGTTGGATGCCACTCTCCTATATTTTATGTGGCTTTCCTACAAATTGCGTTCACATAGAGTTGTTTCCAGTAGGTCAAAATACTGCTTGACTTCTTGTCTCGACATACCTTGAACTCTTCAGAGAGATGGATGATCCTTCTGACTGCCTGACAGGTAACTCAAGGTTTCGCTCTAGGAAGAATTGCAGCCATTGGATATTTCCTGAATACTCCACTAGATTTCAGTCGGTGGATTGTTCTCTAAATAATTCCATAACAGTGCGATGCTTCATTAATTCCCAATTCCCCACAAAGTTACAGTAAGTTTGAAGAAATCTCTGGGATGGCATTGACTAACGTTTGGTCGTGAAATGTCTTTTTCAAACATAACTTTGGACATCCCTTAAAATTTTGAAGGCCCTCAACTTTGGGCACCTATTGAAAATGTCGCTGCAACAAATTTAGAATACCGGTATTCCTTAATATGTTCATGGATTTCAACTTTGGACACCTCTTGAAAATATGTGATCCTCTAGCAAGTTTTGGTCATCCTTTAAAAATTATTGGCCTCTAATACATAATAATTCTATTCCAATATAATAATTCAATTGAAATTCCAATAAATTCAGCAAGGACACTAATAATAATTAGTTATGTACGCTAATATCATTCTTAAGTACATGGGGCGTCTCTCCCTCAAACAGGTGGGGCATCTCTCCCTTTAGCATGACCATTACGCCTTATGTATTTAAGGGCAACCGTAATGGACAATTACTAATTTTTTTTTTAGAATGGAGTACAATGCATGTACTTGTCAAATATATTGGATTAAGCAACATACACATAGCCATTATCCCAATTACGAATTTTGATAAATTATAAATATTATAACAAAGCCTACGAAAAACAGCATTTCCTTTTTCTATTCACTTTTCACACACAAAAAAACCGTCACAAAGATTGAACTGCTTGCCTTCGAGGGTCGTATACGAATTAAACAAATGGTCCCAAAGTCGATTCCTTAGAGGTTTTGAGATAAGGAGAAAAGGAGGGTGGGGCAACTCTCCCCGTGGGGCATCTCTCCCGGAATTACCTTACGCTCTCTTGATATGCCACACTGGATTGACAGGTGTTTCTGCTTAAGCGACGATTCGCTGTAATGAGTTCATTGACACGATTATGATGAGCGTCATCAGTTGCAGTACGTGGTCTTCCACTGCGTTCTTTGCCACACAAGTTGAGGGTTGCACCAGGTTCATTACAAGCACGAGCAGACCAACGTAAAATTATTGACGATTGAATTATTATTAGAATAATTTTTAATACGCACAAAATGATTAAAAATTAGATATATAAAAATGTTAACATTGTAACAAAACATAGGACTGAAAATAATCATTACCATGGGCAGAACATGTAGCACGTATGGGTGAATCCAGAAATAAATATATAGAGAGTTAGTTGGAAGACCTTGATGGGAGGATATTATTAAAATGGATTTGAGTGAGGTGGGATATGAATGAATGAATATATTTGTCTTTAAGCAATATACCTTTTGGTGAGGCGGCATATTATTAGTATACAGTGCCGTCTTCCCGTTTTACAAAGCCTGTCGTATAAGTCATTAGGTAATTACTTATTTTTAATTCATTATGCAATTCTTTCATTAGTCTTTTCTTGTCCGTCATCAATTCTTCCACCACTTCATTCCTCACCCATTATTATACCAGAAATACGATACTTCTAATTCTTGACCCCTCTCCTGTAAGGCACATTTCACCTCACTTCACATCTCTATTTGCACTTTTCACTGCTAACTTTTCCACATTGCTGCTTTATTTTACGTCTTAGTTTTCTTTTCTCTCGATTTATTTCCCCTCCACACCATTTTCTTAAGTCATATTGCTTTTTTCACCTTTTTTCCCCTCTTCCTTCATCACTGCTTCCTGAACTATCTCCTATTGGCATTGCTGTACTGATGTTCACTATTTCCATTCGATTGCACTGAGGTTATGTTCTGCTGTGCTTGCTGAATACCAGTTCGCGTCACTTCTATTTCTTCTTCAGATGACGATTTCAGTGAGGTGGGATATGATGATAGGGACTGGATTAATCTTGCTCAGGATAGGGACCGATGGCGGGCTTATGTGAGGGTTGCAATGAACCTCCTGGTTTTCTAGAAGTCATTTGTAAGTAAGTGCTGAATAATTGAGATACATGGATCATATGAGGAGACAAAGAGGAAGGCAGAAAATAGGAAACACTGGAGAATGCTAGGTTTGCAGTGAAATACCTGCCCTTGGGCAGAACGCTATGGATGAATGAATCAATCTTCTTAATGTATCCAGCTGTTTGCTGACAACATAAAATCCACTATAGTCCACTGTAGTCTATTCAGTTTTTGTTTTTCACGAGAAATGAGGGGTATTTTGATCGGTGTTCATTATAGATGCCCGTTGCTAGTAGCCAGAGTTGGGGTGTAATATACTGCAGGGTTGTGTCTTCTGCAACTGGTACTGATGATTTTAATATACTTCTTTTGTGGTTTATGGACAGTATAGAAGAACGTGTTCCAGATCTTCATCATGATTATTACACCACAGACAAGTAGGATATCAGAAATGTGAAATCCGTGTAGATACAATTGTGTGACAATGTGACCTGTTCTGGCTCTTGTTAAAAATGTTTGTACATTTCCACGTCATTTGGTTTCTTTTGTACAGACTGTAAAATTTTTTCTTTGTCAGAAAAGAGCCAATTGTTGATCCATAGGTTTGTAAAATGAGACTTTACTGAAGCAAAAGCACTGGATAGAGATATCACTTGAAGAGGTCTTGTTGCAAATATGTTGCCTGTTTTGCAATATTATCGACATTCTCGTTTCCAGGTATACCACAATGACTAGGTAACCATTGAAATGTTATTTCCTTTTGGAGTTCTTTTTAGTTTACTTAGCTTTTTCTGAATTGGAATAATTCTATGTGCGTATAGGTTTGGTACATATTTAATTAATTAAATATAGCCCCCTTGGAGTCGATAAGTGTGCAAATAGATTTTTAGAAATTTGAGTAACACACTGAAGAGCAGCGTCAATAGCTAGCAATTCAGTGTCAAGACTGGAGGAGGATGAACATGGTATAAAATAACTTTCTTGATATTTTGGAATATAATACCCTGCTTCTGATGTTCCATTGTTAGGATTTAGAGATCCATCTGTATAAATTTGAAGGTGATCCTTATATGTACTGCAGAGTAGTTCCAAGGCATCCAACTTAAGACTGTATGGAGGATCATTTTTGAATGATTTCCTGGATGAAGTGATCCTTATATGTGCTGCAGAGTAGTTACATGGCATCTAACTTAAGAATGTATGGAGGATCATTTTTGGAATGATTTCCTGGAATTTGTAGTCAAGAATTCCGTCTCACTTAGGTATACGAGCAAGTGATATCACTTCATCAAAGTTGAGAAAATAATCTAAGACTTATGACTTACGAAACAGTTTATCTCTGGTTTCAATTTGGGAGGGCAGGGATTGTCGGTTTGTATGCAAAACACGTCAGTCTCTAGGGGCAGGCAGTTAGAACACGATTTGTCTTGAGAACGGACTGGCTAATGAAACAAATTAGAAGACATGCGCAAGCCGGGTAATGAGCGCCAGCAGATCACGCGAGGCTGTGGCGCACACATGCGGTAAGTGGACATTGACAAATTCGCTTCCGCAGGGCAAACCTAATCACCTGCGCTACTTGTTTTGACTGATGGTCGCCTCGTGAGAACACACCGCGCTCTAATTCATCACGTCTTAACTCCATTAAAACGCGCTTATCTCCAGTCCGGAGCGGGCGGCTCGTTCGCGAAGAATTAATTTTTACTTCGCCGCCGCACAGAATCTGATTTGTCACAGCGTTCATTCGCATAACGCTAAAATGAGCGGTTAATGAGATACCGTAATTACTAAGTGCTCTGATTAAATATATTTAAGTGACGTATAGCCCGTCGCCCCTGGAGACCGCCTCTTAACAAATGAGCGTCACTCCGTAGGCATCTCTCTTCTTACTGTAAAACGAATTCTGACTCGAGATTGTAAGTTCCTTAACTCCTGTTATAAATATCTCACTAATGATTACAGTAAAACCTCGTTAATTCAGACTAACTGGGGGGTAAGTTGACCGGTTTAACGAAAGTCCGGATTAACTGAAATACCTAACCTAAAAGAACAGTAGACAATACATTAAAACTCTGTTTATAGCATACATGGGCACAATTTTCGGTTACGTGAGACACTCGATTTGAAATATAGTTTGTTTACTAGGAGAGTAGACTGCAGAGTAGGATGGGAAATATAAAATGATGTAATCGCTAAGGCGGTCAGTGGCGAATTATTAGGAAAGCGCTTGGTTAACGTGAGAGACTCGAAAACTTTTATTCAATTTGGCAAATTAATTCGGCAGCTTTAATCATAAACCTCTTTACTATTTCTCTATCATTGGATTGATTTAAATCACAGGCGAGAAATTGAGTAACTAGCCAATAATAATATTCCATCACGTTGTCTGCGTTTATTTTCCTGAATATTCTGGCGTTTCTCAAGATTACTTAATAGATTTGCACGTTCTCGACCTAAAATAATTTCAGAAAATCATATTTCGTTTTCTACGCACATTTGATATTATTTTTATAAATTTCTTTTGGAAACAATACGTACAAACAACATTTAATTCCTTGTAGGCTACCTTTTAATGCAGAGTGTTTAAGGTATAATGTCGTATTTAGTATACTATGGAAATGTTAAAATCATAAATTCTCTTCGTAATAGTACGAAAAATAACATTTAATTTCTCTTACCTTGTAATTAAGCATGTTTTATGACATAAGGAGCAATGTCGTTGTAGCCTACATTAAATTTATTAATGCGTAATAGGATTTTCGAGCATAATATACACTGTATGTTCTCTCCTTCTAAACAGCAAAAAAACTCTTCCTCCCATTTCTCATGAAATAATCGTTTTCTAACGCGTACAGACTGCTTTGATAATGCCATTATGCCACCACCACAGATATTGCTTATGAAGTTGATATAGAACCTGCCCACGCTTATGAGCTACCTGAGGGAGGAATGGAGACTGTGAAGATGATGTCACTCAGAGCAATAAGCTCTGTGAAGGTAGTGAGGCACAAGTTCTCAAGTGAGGCACGATGCCCATCTCTGGTTTATAGCAACAGAACACGTTTATTATGGTGTATTTAAATACACTATACAGTACAGTAAAATGTTTAATCGATAATAATATTTGTTTGTATAGTTTAATTACTTTAATGCAAATTTGATGGATTTTCTTTATTTTTAATACTAGGCCTATAGGTGTGTTATTATTCTAATTCCATAGTTGTAATGGATGAAAGTCTTAAGGAGTTAGGTACAGCTCACAGCAGTACAATTTTGTAAATATCCAACATTTTTTCCTCCATTACCGTATCTTGTAGGCCTAAAACAATGAAAATTATTATGTGTAAAACACTGTCCTTTTGCTATATGAAAAAAATATTTGTACGGTTTTAAAAAAATTATTTATATACATTTTTTTCTTTCAAAATTCAAAATGCAGTTCACTTAACCTAAAAGAACAGTAGACAGTACATTAAAACTCCGTTTATAGCAAAAAAAAAAACACGTTTATTATGGTGTATTTAAATACACTATACAGTACAGTAAAATGTCTCATCGATAATATTTGTTTGTATAGTTTAATTACTTTAATGCAAACTTGATGAGTTTTCTTTATTTTTAATACTAGGCCTATAGGTGTGATGTTATTATTGTAAATCCATAGTTCTAATGTAAGAAAGTCTTAAGATGGTGTATTTAAATACACTATACAGTACAGTAAAATGTCTTATCGATAATAATATTTGTTTGTATAGTTTAATTACTTGAATGCAAACTTGATGGGTTTTCTTTATTTTTAATACTAGGCCTATAGTTGTGATGTTATTATTGTAATTCCATAGTTCTAATGTATGAAAGTCTTAAGGGATTGGGTAAAGCTTACAGCAGTACAATTTTGTAAATATCCAACATTTTTTCCTCCATTACTGTATCTTGCAGGCCTAAAATAATGAAGATTAATATGTGTAAAACACTGTCCTTTTGCTATATGAAAAAATTTTTTTTACGGTTTTTAAAATATATATATATTTTTTTTCTTTCAAAATTCAAAATTCAGTTTTCACTGTGCAGTGATGAAGCGTTTCCCTCATTGATCAAAAACTACCCAAAATTCTGTGATGAAATTTATTGTGTGTATTTATGCATGCCATATCTACAATATGATGCTACATTTGATAGATTGTCTGATAAAAAATAATTTCGCTTTAAAAATGGTCAGATATCAGTATTTTACTCTAACACAAAAAAATATATATATTTATTGAGGAATGCAGTTGAAAGAGCATGATATTGTAAACATGAGTTTCAGCAATAAAATGAACGTGAAAAAGTTAACAGTTTATGAGTTATGAGGGAAACGCTTCATCACTGCACAGTGAACTGCCACCATTTTGAATTTTGAAAAAAAAAAAAAATATATATATATATATATATATATATATATATATTTTTTAAATCTTAAAAATATTTTTTTCATATAGCAGAAGGACAGTGTTTTACACATACCGATTTTTATTATTGTACAAGACGCAGTAATGGAGGAAACAAATGTTGTAAGCTGTACCTAACCCCTTAAAACAATGTTCTTTAATTTTTCCAAACTCACGGGTTTTTTTGCCTGTCCGGATTAACCGAAGCTGGCTTATCGAGGTCCGGATTAACGAGGTTTTATTGTATTAATATTTATCAATCCTTAACTAGTGTTAAAAAACTCCAGATGTCATCCACAATCAAAAGTAGAACTAAGTGTTGATCAGTATGCTATGAAGTCAGGGGACCGTAAAGGTTAAGAGAATAATCCTTGATAATATCGTGATAAGTGGATCACGTGCTGTGGTAAACACTGTGTGTATTAGAAGTGAGCTAGTTTCCACTGAATGTTAAAAGTGTGGCTGCAAATCGGTACGAATGCACGTCATGGGGACTGCAAGTTCGAGCGACTGCTGTTGCTGTTGGATTATCGTATTAGCATAATGCTGCCCGCCCGCCCTCCTCTGTTGATTGGTGCCTTCTGCCCTGCCCTCCACGTTCGATCAATCGCCGTGTAATTATAACCAAAACCGCTGCATTCGTCTGTTGTTGAGGCGGCTACGCATGCAGACCAGAACAAAATGAGAGCCCAACATATACCAGTTAAAAAATATTACTGTGTTTGCGAACTGATTCTTCACTCTGTTATTCAGATACATACAAAGCATCCTTCGTTGGTATTACTGAAATATCATTTTTTGTTAATCTGCCATTTCAATTTACAAGTATTACACTGACATTCTACATAATGGCATGTTCCGCTTTAAATTAAAAAACTCAGAGTACGATTCCCAACAGACCGGTGGAGATGTAGGGTAAAGTTGGTAAAATTGTGATACGAGTAATTTTGTGATTGTTCTTCTTGAGAATTTATTACAATTTTACTGAGCGAGAGGAGGATCGGTTTTGTGCAGAAACTTATCCATGAACATTCCCATAATAAGTTGACGCAAAAAAACCGATCTTCCTCTCGCTCAGTAAAATTGTAACAAATTCTCAAAAAGAACTATCACAATATTACTCATATCACTATATTACCAAACTTTACCCTATCTACATCTATATATATAATTTGAACTGGTAATGGAAATTACGGGACAACGGCTGAACGGATTTTAATAAATGACCGCTCATTTTGAAGCTTGGAATCCAAAGTTTTTCAGAAAAATAGTAGTTTTCAGTGAAATGTCATTTTTCTTACATAATTTTCCTATTTTCCAAAATTTATTTCGTCAGTTTTGAGAACTAATTGCATTTCAAAATAAAACAAAACACACACTACAATAAACAATAGGTATTACACGAAGGCCATGACCTGCAGGATTGCTGACATATTTAGAGTTCAAATTGAATTGGTTATTAAAAGCTTCAAGAATTATTAAAAATAATTTACAAGTCTGATTCTGCGGTGTGTAATTTTCTGAGTACAGCTGTGTATTGGATATTAAAATCTACAAAACTTTGGTGGTTTGATGACATTATTACCATTAGAAATTAATTATTATTATAGTTAATGCCATGATGTTAATACATAAACTACAAAACTTGCTAAGATAATAATATTATTAAAAATCAAATATTTTTATAGTTATTAATCAAATGGGGTTGGGTCTTTTTCATATATTTAATGGCGGTGTGGTGTAGATTCAGTATTGGCTCGAGAGAGCGCAAAAATAAGAGGCCTAGAAAATTTTGTAGTCTCCTGATCATTTCAGCAAGATCTCTTGGCAGGATAAAATGATTTTACCCTCTACATTTCAAGCTCTACATGCAGCAGCTATACCAAGATGCTATGTCTACTGTACGAAAGCATAGCAAACCTGACTTCCTTTAACTTTCACCTACAATCCACAATGACCTGAAGTAGCTATTGCTTTACTTCCACATAGAAAACTCACTGATCGTCCTGGCATTTTTACTTGTGCTTTCGCGTTGAAACTCATTAACCTGAAGGTGGATAGGTTCAAGAAGAAGTATTTGCCATAAAAAAACCATTCAGAGAGAGTATATTTTATTATTATTGAAGCAAATAACTTTCAAAATGTCTGGTATTTTTCATTGAAAATAAATCTGAAAAATTTTTATTTGAACGTCTAAAGAACTTAGTTTGCAGCATTTGCTGCACAAGCCACTAGTTTCATATATATGGATGTATTATTTTTACGTGGAATGTTTGGGTGGGCACCTATCCGGAGAAAATTTTCGTCATCATTTCTGTAATATTCTATGCGTATCTTGCTGCTTAGCGGGAGCGGGTAGATACAACCCGTTTTGTCTTTGCCTGATAGCAGTAAGGAACTGATGCAACCCGCAAGATATCATTATTTGGAAAAAAAAGTTTTGATATCACCATGTAGGGTGAACCGTAAGTAATTTTATTAATGTCAGGGGGTTATTCTTTGAGAAATTTCAAACAAAAGTTTAATAAAAATTTGTTTGTTTTTGCTACCTTACCAAGATAAGAATTATTTAATATGAAGCATTTCATAGCGTGTTCTGGGAAAACCATTAATTTAATTCCCAATATGCTCAGTAAATTTAAGGGAGCAGTATAGCCTATTACGATAATACATTGTTGAAATAATTTTAGTTTTGTCCTTCAAATACGCAGAAACTTCATCCGAACAAATGAAGGGTTCAGAACCATAGTGGGCCAAGCGCCATTTACTAAAACCGTAGAAAACAAGGGTTACCGGTAAATGAAGTTATTACAATAATTCAATGCAAACATATAGCAAGTAATATAAAGTAGGCCTATACACATTAAAACTAAATGATATGTCAATCTTCATTAAACTTCGGTATTCACTTAACTTTAACTCTTGCTTTCTCCGTTTTTAATAAATGGCGCTTGGCCCAGTATGGCTCTGAACCCTTCATATGTAACTTTTCGTTCTGTAAAGGAATTTTACAATGTTGCATTTATTCTGATGAAATTTCTGCGCATTTAAAGTGCAAAACTAAAATTCTTTGAATCATTTATTATCAACAGTAATCTTACAGTACTACAGGTTCTTATTTATCTAGAGAAAATCAAAACTTGAGTGGGATTTAATTGACTATTACACGATTAGAAGAAAGTATACAGAGATTAAAAGAAATAAAGTATTCTAATACAATATAATATTAATTGACTTAATGAAATTCTGTTTCACTAATGTTAGCTTCACCACAACGTTTGAACGGAGCCGCCATTTTCAGTTGACTGTCTATGCTGGAAACAAATGACGATCGCAAAGCATGTTTTATAGTACCGTAAAGAATTTGCAGTTTTAAATGTTGGCAAACAAAGAAACAAATTGTAGGGTAGGAAGGTGATAAAAACAGGAGAAAGTATACAGGGTGACTCAGACCACACGTAAGTCATTTATTTCGGAAACCAGTGCATTAAAATTTTCGAGAAAAAATATTTATAACCAAACCACATGTGAACTTTCACTTGAACTTGATTTCATTAATCAGCTCTAACAGGAAGTAGGTCAGTGGCGTATCACTTTAAATTTTCAAGTGATAGTCGGTGTCAAATAAGGTACCACTTCATAGAGGTCTTCAAAACAAACAACTTTCATAGGAAACGTTTTTACCAATTCCTACTCTTTCAATGATAAAACGTACAAAAAGATAATGTCGTCAATATTGAGAACTGTTATAAGACGAAAATGTAAACAAGACAATTAATATTGACAATTTACTGAAAGACTGGACAATTCCATTAACTTTCACAAAAGTTCAGACTGTCTGCCGTTCTGAGCAGCACACTCCCGTACTCTTCTTCTAACACTGTCAGTGACTTCTAACACTTCGGCGTGGTCAAATGACTGGCAGGTCTCCAGGATTCGCTGTTTTATGTCATCTCTTATTGTGGGACAATCTTGATAGAAGATGTTTTATTACTGTGTTTCACCATCACAACATCCCATTGATTAGTAGGCTAGATTAATTTATTATCATAGCGTTTTCTATTATAATTTTTATTTGTCTTTCGTTTTTATTATTATTTTATTACAGGCTTTTTTTTTTGTTTCGTATGTTTTCCGTCTTAACTGTTTGTACTAACTGTTACTTATGTTGTATTTGAATCTACGTATTTGTACTATACTTTCTGGTATTGCCTATTTTAATTTTGTATTATCCCAATTCTGTTATTATTCTGTAACAATTAAGTCAATATTTTTGTTATTTTCTCTTTTCGTTTAATTGTATAGTCTATTTTGTAACCTGGTGGAGTGTAAGAGAAGGCCTTATGGCCTTGAATCCGCCAGTGATGATGATGATGATAATAATAATAATAATAATAATAATAATAATAATAATAATAATAATAATAATAGTAATAATAATATTCTCATCGAGCCATGACCTATGATTATTTGAATTACACTACCGCCAACCACTCAAACGTTGCACGCAGCTATAAGAATTCTACGAATTACCTTTCACTTTTTTCTACCAATGTACGTTAAATATGGACGTTACACGTCAAAAACTATTGCAGATAGAAATAAATTAAATAAATCAAAAGTCAAATCTTCAGTCATGATTTTTATATCGTTGACTAGAGACAATCGGTACTGTATTTTTATATTTTCATACCTGAAATAGAAATATGATTTTATTCCCATAAGATCATTGCATCGTTCTTGAATAGCTTCTGTAACTTAAGATCACCGGTGTGGAGTAACGGTTAGCGTGTCTGACCATGAAACACGCGGGCCTGTGTTCAATTCCTGGTTGGGGTAAGTTACTTTGTTGGGGGGGGGGGGTTTCAGGGTTTACTTACTTACTAGCTTTTAAGGAACCCGGAGGTTCATTGCCGCCCTCACATAAGCCCGCCACTGGTCCCTATCCTGACCAAGATTAATCCAGTCTCTATCATCATATCCCACCTCCCTCAAATCCATTTTAATATTATCTTCCCATCTACGTCTCTGCCTCCCCAAAGGTATTTTTCCCTCCGGCCTCGCAACTAAAACACTATATGCATTTCTGGATTCGCCCATACGTGCTACATGCCCTGCCCATCTCAAACGTCTGGATTTAATGTTCCTAATTATGTCAGATGAAGAATACAATGCATGCTGTTCTGTGTTGTGTAACTTTCTCCATTCTCCTGTAACTTCATCCCTCTTAGCCCCAAATATTTTCCTAAGAACCTTATTCTAAAACACCCTTAACCTATGTTCCTCTCCCAAAGTGAGAGTCCAAGTTTCACAACCATAAAGAACAACAGGTAATATAACTGTTTTATAAATTCTAACTTTCAGATTTTTTGAGAGCAGACTGGATGATAAAAGCTTCTCAACCGACTAATAACACGCATTTCCCGTATTTATTCTGTGTTGAATTTCCTCCCGAATATCATTTATATTTGTTACGGTTGCTCCCAGGTATTTCAATTTTTCCACCTCTTCAAAAGATAAATTTCCAATTTTTATATTTCCATTTCGTACAATATTCTCGTCACGAGACATAATTATATACTTTGTCTTTTCGGGATTTACTTCCAAACCTATTTCTTTACTTGCTTCAAGTAAAATTCCCGTATTTTTCCTAATCGTTTTTGGATTTTCTCCTAACATATTCACGTCATCCGCATAGACAAGCAGCTGATGTAACCCATTCAATTCCAAACCCTCTCTGTTATCCTGGACTTTCCTAATGGCATACTCTAGAGCAAAGTTAATAAGTAAAGGTGATAGTAGATCTCCCTGCTTTAGCCCACAGTGAATTGGAAACGCATCTGACAGAAACTGGCCTATAAGGACTCTGCTGTACGTTTCACTGAGACACATTTTAATTAATCGAACTAGTTTCTTGGGAATACCAAATTCAATAAGGATATTCAGGGTTTACTAAGAGCAAATGCTGGGTAACTTTCGGCGCTGTCCATGGACTCATTTCGCTGGTTCATTTCACTCAGATAACCACCGAATTTGATATGGCGTCGCAAAGTAAATCAGTAATAAAAAGAACTTGACGAGGCGTTAAGAAAGAATTAGCATTGCAATATTGATCAGAAATTCTGTTCCACTTTGACTTGTTCCTTTCAGCTGTATTCCGACCTAATGTTAGTCAATTCTGTGCTCTGGAAATAAGACGCAAGTAGAAGTCGAGGCTAATTCTTTGCTCTTATCTGATCAGTTCTGGGTTATAACTCCTTCCCTCGGCATTTACAATGTAATTTATTGCAATTGGAGGTAATCAAAGTCAGAGAATCTAACGACACGCGAATGGTTTATGCAGACCTCATCCTGTATTGATTTTCTTTTAAGTACGCGGTTGAGTGCCACAGTGCTGGTATTCAGAGATGAATTAGCCTGTATAGAGTGTGACATTCCAATTCTGATTCTCGCAGCATTACAACACGAATCGCTTCAACTGGAGTCCCATTATTTCATCACCACATTCATGTCAAATTGTTGTCTGTATTATTGGGGATTTTGCTCTGCTTCTTCACCCAAGTAATGTTGATATATTGTCATCCATTATCTTCATAATCAACACAATCACTGTTATTATCATTGTTGTCATCTTCGTCATCAACACGATCATTATAATTGTTACCGTCATCATCAACACGATCATCACTGTCATCGTCATCTTCGTCATCAACACGATCGTCATTGTCATCTTTATCAATAAGATCATTATCATTCTCATAGTCATCTTCGTCATCAACACGATCATTATAATTTCGAGGGAAAAATTGTTCCGGGGCCGGGTATCGAACCCGGGACCTTTGGTTAAACGTACCAACGCGCTCCCAACTGAGCTACCCGGGAACTCTACCCGACACCCATCCAATTTTTCCCTCTATATCCTCAGACCTCGAAGTGGGCTGACAACCGTCAAGCAACCAACATTGAGTGCACACTAACTCTGTGTGACTTAAATTGTGGTTTTCTGTTACGTACAGTGACGTGTATTATGCAAATCAAGCTTTCAGTAGCTCAGTTGGGAGAGCGTTGGTACGTTTAACCAAAGGTCCCGGGTTCGATACCCGGCCCCGGAACAATTTTTCCCTCGAAATTATTCAGATTAGCTTTACAGGGAGTTATTCCTGAAAGCTTGATTTGCACGATCATTATAATTGTTACCGTCATCATCAACAAGATCATTATTGTCATCGTCATCTTCATCAATACGATCATTCTAATTGTTACCGTCATCATCATCAACACGATCGTCATTGTCATCGTCATCTTTATCAATAAGATCATTATCATTCTCATAGTCATCTTCGTCATCAACACGATCATTGTCATAATTGTCGTTATCTTCATCAACACAATCTTTGTCACCATTGTCATCTTCGTCATCAACACGATCATTTTCATTGTCATCGTCTTCATCATCAACACGATCGTCATTGTCATCGGTATCGTCATCAACACGATCATTGTTATCGGTATATTCGTCATCAACAAGATCATTATCATTGTCATCGTCATCTTCGTAATCAACACGATTATCATCATTGTCATCGTCACCTTCATCAACATGATCATAGTCATCATCTTCTTTGTCATTTTCGTCATCAACGCGATCATTGTCATAATTGTTATCGTCATTTTCGTCATCATCAACACAATCATTGTCATCGTCAACTTCGTCATAAATACGGTCATTGTCATTATCTTTTTTGTTATCTTCATAATTAACACGATCATTGTCATTATCATTGTTTTATCGGTATCTTCGTCATCGTCGTCAGTAAAAAAATTTCCTGCTACTTATGTCCAAGAGACCGTAACTATCCCAATATTTCATCTTTATCCTTGTACTTGCCACCAAGTTCACAAGAAATCTAACTTCGTTTAATCGATCTGGTGTATCGGCTCTGACACCAAGATTTGGGATTGTTCATGAATGTAAAACCTGAACTTTAATTTACTATCCATCACGAAATATTACAACAAATTTAGCATAAATTTTGTTTGAATGGAATGTGAAACCAAAATTGTTGAAACGTTTATAAAATCTTTGAATGGTATGTGAAACCGTAACTGCGGAAACGTATTGTTATGCAAAAATGTAATGTGTTACGAATCGTCCTAGTGGCGAATGATACGGATCCCTTTCGAACTATCTTAGATACAAAAAGGTCCAACGTTCGGGGGGGGGGGGGAAGAAAAGATTTTTGCTTTACTGTCAGAGAAAGCAAGAAAAGGGTAAAGAGGTATAGTTCGGAAGGCTATACCTGGCATGTGATTTGCGCGAGAAGGAGAAGGTTAGACGATCATAAAAAGAGTTTGGCGTGTGAGGGGTAACGGTCGTTAATATTAGGCCTACACGAATCTACAGACATGGAATGAACTTACAGTACGATTATTTAGTTCTGACAGTGCGCCTGGGTCAGACGAGTCCATTTAGTTACGCCAAGGGGTGTTTGGGCTATTCACTCGCTTGCCTTCGAAGCGATCGGATGTCATGCGTGCGGTAGAGCGGTATGTTTCCAGTGCAATTAAGCTGTACTGCATTCCTTTACCGACCGCTCGCCCTTATCTCTACTCCGGAACTCTCCCCACTCCTATTACTTCCTCTCTTTCGCGTCGCTGAGTTGTCAGGACTAAATAATCGGTCTGTACTAAAAACTTACTTTCCCCCTCCATACCCACTGGTAAAAAAAACACGGTGCATGATAGGGTCTTAGGACAGGTCTTACTTCGTCTACTATATAATCTTTGTTCGTTGCTTTCCTTGATAGGGAGCCCATATGATAAAAATGGAATCTTTCTGTTTCTATAAAACTGTGCAAATGTCAAAAACATAACTCTTCTCGGGTTCTCAGCCAAGTGAGTTGGAGCTTTGCTTCCATGCTTTCGACGGCTAGCTCTGCCATCTTCTTCAGGGAATGAAGTGATGTAGGACCATGTCTAGCCGGTATATAGCCTATGCAATAGTAGGGCTTCCCGCTGCGGGCCAATCAGGAGCTAGTTCCTAGTCCCGACCGCCAGGCGCATTCTGGTTGGTGGAAGCGGTAGCCAATCAGGAGCTAGTTGCTGGTCCCGACTGTCTGTCGTGTGCTGGTGGTCTAAGTGTATTGATGGCAGGTTTCCGCAGCGGGAAGCCCTACTATTGCATATACTGTATACCGGCTAGACATGGTCTCACATCACTTCATTCCCTGAAGAAGATGGCAGAGCTAGCCATCGAAAGCTTGGAAGCAAATCTCCAACTCACCTGGCTGAGAACCCGAGAAGAGTTATTCTACATGAAACGCCGGGAAAGCCTCAAGTCATACATGTCAAAAAGATATCGTGAAAGTTTTTGACGAACTTGAAAAAAAAAAAACACTTAAATATCACAGACTTGCTAGCCCAGGCGCTGAAATTATTCAAATGTGTGCAGGGGAGAACAGCAATTCCAACGACGGGCTCTCGGACGTGCGGTGTCAGCACCACGACAAGAGCTGCAGCGAGGACGAGGCGGCGAGCCCCGGGGTGCCGACGAGCATGGCGACGTCCACCGGCGAGGGCGGCGGGGGTGTCGGCGGCGGCGACGCCAGCAAGAAGAAGCACAGGCGGAATCGCACCACCTTCACGACGTACCAGCTGCACGAGCTGGAGCGCGCCTTCGAGAAGTCGCACTACCCCGACGTGTACAGCCGCGAGGAGCTCGCCATGAAGGTGAACCTGCCCGAGGTGCGCGTGCAGGTAGGACCTCTCAGCTTCCGTTGTGTGCGAGTCCTCATGCCCATGCAGTGAAACCTTTGTCTTTTTACTAGGGAACCTTCTACGGCACAAGTCGAAACTCTTTTGAAAGTTTGTACTGTACAGAGATTCTATACAGCGTATTCCGAATCTCACCGGTCCGGTGGCATCAATGACGTCACGTTGCAGCGAAATAAGGAACAAAACTGCTGGAAGGATCGATGGCTGTCATGGCGACTGTACAAGTTGTTGTCTGTGCTACGCTAGCAAAATTTTGCGAAATTTTCGTACTCCCATCTCGTTCAAAGAAAAGATAGCATAAACAATTTATTTCTTGAACCGGTAGTAATAACTGGTCCGTTGACATGTTCGCTCATAAGCCATTAACATATTTTTTTTTTTTTCAAAGGCATGTTGGTTCCGTTATGTTAAATGTTAATTGAAAAATGAGTTCTATTCAGTCAATACTTAACATAAAACACAATAAAACATGTTATAATAACATTTACACAGATTTAAAAACAAACGTTTTCGCCAATTTTGATTGGCCAATTTTCATTGGTTCACACATGCCTCTTTCAACACAGTGATTCTACACACATCGTGGAGGCTTTTTGCTATATTCTATTCTCTGTTTTTAAGTGATATTGCAGTTGTAACTTTGGTTTTTAACGTCATATACCAAGTGTTCACTTTTTATAACATGTTCTATTCGACCTACAGACCTGAAGATGCCAATCAAAATTGGCGAAAACGTTTGTTTTTAAATCTGTGTAAATGTTATTATAACATGTTTTATTGTGTTATGTTAAGTATTGACTGAATAGAACTCATTTTCCATTAACATATTGTTTTTACGTTGTGCTCATTACAAACAATACAGCAGAACTAAAGCAGAACACACCGCCATGACACAACAGTACACGATGTTATTCGTCTGCTAATTCCCGCCCTATACAAGAACCAATCAGATTCACTGATGGCGGCTGATAGAGACTGCCACCACCTCTGCAAGTTGATGGCACCGGTGCGACACCGGTGGAGCGTCAGTGACGTCATCGGTGGAATTCGGAACACCGTGATGCCATCGGATTGCTCACCGGTGAGATTCGGAATACGCTCATAGGCTACAGAGTGATCCATACGTACCTGTACAAACTTTGTTGTTTTAATGAATAACGGTAAATGTTCTATACAACTTTTTCTGTAAATCCTTACTCTCAGAGTTACGATGCATAACATTCAATCTTGCTAGGCATCCAAAACATGGACCAGTAAAGCCTTCTAAGGTGTCATGTTCTCCTACTGTCCGTTACTCAGGAGAAGACGAGCGGAAAGAATGTGACCTTCTTGGCTATCGCTGTTGATTATTATAAACATCGCTCAGATAAGCATCCCAGTAGCCAGGTTATTACTCGTGCAGGAAACATAAGTAACAATGCGTATGGAAATTAAAGCTAAGTTGAACAAAAAGAGACCTAATGTTTCCGCTTACTGCAGTACAAATATTGCACGTGTTGTCGTACGTTATCTGTTCACATCCCTTCCTCCTCAGTCTGCTCTCGTCTTCTCCTGAGTCACCGACAGTACATAAGGTTCGTTCCAACAAGTCAGTAACCGTAAACATCGTGAGCATGCGCAGTACAGAAAAGGCGTACCATCACACTCCAAACCAGTTCTGAATCGGAAACACGTACTTGAGTCGGACGTTCCAACAAACTTTTGTCACGGATCCGGAACGATTAGAAGTAGCCGGCGGACTGAGACATGTATCATTCTGACGGTAAGACCTGAACCAAACTCGCGCAGCTAAATTCTCTTCCGCCGGTAGCGAGAGAGAGTAGTAGTGGTAGAATAGAATGGATATCACGTGCTGTGAAGGTCAGGCAAGTCGAGATTACGTCATCGTAGACATCTGCGCAACCATTTGTTTTGTTCAGGTCTTACCGTCCGAGTTATACTGTACTCCAACCAGAAGAAAGTCTCAGGGGAATGAGACGCTGCGGGGTGATGCTGTGAAAGAATGTTGATGTCATAAGGTCACACACACGTGGGTACACGCATCTCCATTGGCTAATTCTCAAAGCACAAATGATAACACTGATACACATATTTATACTACCCTAGTTACAAAATTAGATCACGGTTAATTTCCTGGTCTTTTAATCCCTCCATACAGGAAATAACATATGCAGAAGAGCGCATGTTTTTTAAACTGACGTTATAATTATAATATTATGTATCTACTTCGCTGCAATAGATGACTTATTGTTCACCAGACTTTTCGTCAGAAACATTAAACCTCAATTCTCTCCAAGAATCGAATGATTGTTCACCAGACTTTTAGTCAGAAACATTAACTCTCAATTCGCTCCAAGAATCAAATTATTGTTCACCAGACTTTTAGTCAAAAACATTAACTTTCAATTTCTCTCCAGGAATCGAATGATTGTTCACCAGACTTTTAGTCAAAAACATTAATCCTCAATTTCTCTCTAAGAATCGAATGATTTTTCACCGTACTTTTAATTAGAAATATTAATCCTCGATTTCTCTCTAAGAATCGAATGATTTTTCACCGTACTTTTAATTAGAAATATGAACTCTCAATTTCTCTCCAAGAATCGAATGATTTTTCACCGTACTTTTAATTAGAAATATTAACTCTCAATTTCTCTCCAGTATTCGAATGATTGTTCACCAGACTTTTAGTCAAAAACATTAATCCTCAATTTCTCTCTAAGAATCGAATGATTTTTCACCGTACTTTTAATTAGAAATATTAACTCTCAATTTCTCTCCAGGAATCGAATGATTGTTCACCAGACTTTTAGTCAAAAACATTAATCCTCAATTTCTCTCTAAGAATCGAATGATTTTTCACCGTACTTTTAATTAATTTCTAGTGTTTATAAATGATCTTGCCCCCTAATAAAAGATGTAGGTCATCCCATATTATTTGCAGATGACACAAGTATAGTAATTACAGCCTATAACTCCAACACATTCCAATCTTCAACAGAGGAAATTCTCTTCAAAATATGTGACTGGTTCTCAGTCAATAAATTAGTATTAAATTGTAACAAAACTAACATAATTCAATTTAAATCCTGTCCAAATTCAACGTCGCAAATTTCTAGCGCAATAATTAACAATAGATCCCTATTAGAAACAACAACAACAACAACCAAATTTCTTGGCTTAAAAATCGATAATGTGTTAAATTGGAAAAATCATATTAAAGAAATTACCCCCAAACTAAATTCAGCTTGTTTTGCTATTAGATCTATGCAAAAGATAGTAAATACGAATACCTTAAAAACAATATACTTTGCATACTTCCACTCGGTAATGAGTTTTGGAATAATATTCTGGGGTAATTCTACAGATAGTAACAATATATTTCTATTACAAAAAAGAGTAATTAGAAGAATAGTAGTAGTGCCAAATCTAGGGAATCGTGTAGGACTATTTTCAAAAAAATACAAATAATGCCCATGGCTTGTCAGTATATCTTTTCATTAATAGTCTTCCTCGTATGTACTCGTGAAAACTTTGTAACTAATTCAACAGTTCATAGCATAAATACAGGTCAAAAAAATGACTTTCATACTCCATCGGCAAGTCTATCGTGCTATCAAAAAGGAGTGCGTTATATGGGAGTAAAAATTTTTAATAGCATCCCTATCGATATAAAAAATGAAACTCAAAACATAAAATTATTTAGGGCCAAATTAAAGAAGTACGTAATTTCTCACGCCTTCTATTCTGTAGGTGAATTCATGACATTCAATAACACTTTCATGAAATTGATACTAAAACTATGTGTTGTACTAGTAGACTATATTGTAAATCTCGTCTATATATATTTCATCTAGACTGTGACTATAAATTAAGATTTTATAATAGTATTAAGTTTTTTGACTTGTTCCATATTCTAGCTGTAAGCATGTATGAATACCATGGAATGTTAATAAATACAATACAATACAATACAATTAGAAATATTAACTCTCAATTTCTCTCCAGGAATCGAATGATTGTTCACCAGACTTTTAGTCAAAAACATTAATCCTCAATTTCTCTCTAAGAATCGAATGATTTTTCACCGTACTTTTAATTAGAAATATTAACTCTCAATTTCTCTCCAGGAATCGAATGATTGTTCACCAGACTTTTAGTCAAAAACATTAATCCTCAATTTCTCTCCAAGAATCGAATGATTGTTCACCAAACGTTTAGTCACAAGCATTAACTCTCAATTTCTTTCCAGGAACGGAATGATTGTTCACGAGTCTTTAGTCAGATACATTAAAGTTTAATGCGTAGCATATTTTTCTTATTTTAAATACTTTGTGTTTGCTGCTTTAATTTTTAGCACCACTAGAAATTGATACATTGGTAGACATTGTTGGTAACACTTGAAGAGTTGATTTGATAATATACTGACTCTACAACAGGTAAAGTGAAAAGTGAATAAAAGCCTCTCATATCATTTCTACAATAATGTTGTCAAGTACAGCAACACTTTCATGAAGTCACGTGACTGGTGAGTATATGTATGTAATCTGTCGTTTACGCCGTCAGAACTCGCGTAAGAACACGTTGTGCGTTGTGTCATGGTCTGTCAGTCCTACTGCAACTGAAGCCTGTCTGTCGCTTTCATTGCAAACAGCAGTCGTAAAAGCCTATCATGCCGTTACTTCACAGCAAGTGCGCTTTTCAGTACCTGCCAATGTCAGCAGATATTTTCTTTTATTATTTTGTCATAGAAATGAAAAGAATTTAGTTTGCTGTAAAACTGAACAGTTATCCTCTACATTGAACAGTCACTGGTTTACTAATCAATCTATTGCTATTTATTATTTAACTAGTGGCTTGTGCAGCGAATGCTGCTGCAAACTAAGTTCGTTAGACGTTCAAATAAACATTTTTCAGATTTATTTTCAATGAAGAAAACTTGTCTTTTTGATAGTTATTTGCTTCCATAATAATGAAACATACTCCCTCTCAATGGATTTTCTTAGGCCAAATACTTTTTCTTGAACCTATCCAACTTCAGTTTTTGAGTTTCAACGCGAAAACGCAAGTATCAATGTCAGGACGATAGCAGTAGCTATTTCAGGTCATTGTGGATTGTAGGCAAAAATTAAAAAAAATGTCAGGTTTGCTAAGCTTTCGAACAATAGCATTTTCGTATAGCTGCTGCATGTAGAACTTGAAATGTAGAACGTAAAATCATTTTATCCTACTAAGAGATCTTGCTGAAATGATCTGGAGACTACAAAATTTTCTATGCCTCTTATTGTATCAGTAAGTAATACCTTTTTATATCTCCTTAGGATCTGTAATTTTTGCGCTCTCTCGAGCCAAAACTGAAGACAATGACATATATTAATGTCTACACCACACCGCCATTAAGTATATAAAAAAGACCCAACCCCACTGGGTTAATAAGTATAAAAATATTTGATTTTTAATAACAATATTATTATCTTACTTAAGTTTTGTAGTTATATATAGCAGTCACTCAGTAAGTTATAGAAATGAAGATCTAAATTAAGATATTCTCTACATTTACTTACATAACCTCAAAACGTTTCAATTTCATGCCATCAATATGGCATCAATATTATGTACAATTAATCAAGAATAGACGCATCATGATATTAACTATAATAATATTTAATTTCTAATGGTAATAATGTCATCAAGCCACCTCAAGTTTCGTAGACTTGAATATCCAATACGCAGCTGTACTCATAAAATTATACACTACAGAATCAGTTTTTAATAACAAAGTGAATTGAGCTCTAAATATGTCGGCAATCCTGCAGGTCATGGCCTTCGTGTAATAGCCTATTGTTTATTGTAGTGTGTGTTTTGTTCTGAAATTCAATCAAGTCGGCCGTGATTCAACAAAATTAGTTCTCAAAACTGACAACAGATGGATTTTGGAAAATAGGAAAATTATGTAGGAAAATTGACATTTCACTGAAAACTACTACTTTTCCGAAAAACTTTGGATGCCAGGCATGAAAATGAGGGGTCACTCATTAAAATCCGTTCAGCCGTTTTCCCGTAATTTCCATTACCAGTTGAAATTATATATATATAGATTTTACGATACATAGAGAAAATATTTTGGTGCTGAAAAATTCTACCCTCAAAGCTTTTTATCTAAGTTTTTAGTATTTATAACTGAAGAGTCCACTGCAAGAATGATGGATGTCACATTCTTGTCAAAAATGCATAGCTTAAGACATATAGAATGTACATACAGAGTTATATGGCATTAACACTCAATAGTCATTGTCCAGTAATGATCGGAAAATCACAGTTAAGCTTTGAACGCTAAGCATTTCAAACTTTCAATTGCCTCTCCTGCAAAATGTATTCCAAATGACATCCATCATTCTTGCAGTGAACTCTCCAACTGAAAAAAAAAACTGGCCCTTTGTATGACGGTTGTCTTGTCTGTATACAGTCTCTTTCCATATACACCTCAACTCATTTTCTTAAATCACATGACTTGCAGCTAATAATTTACTCCGAAGCAAAATTGCAGTATTTGAAAATCACATGACAAGGAGGATACAAAAAAAAATAAATAAATAAAAGTAAATTACCATTCCTCATTATGCATCTACCTTTTGTCTTTATCATGCTGAGAATGGCATATTCATATAGAATACTTTCATTTATTTAACTGTCATTCGACAGATGTATGTAAATGATATAATTTACTTACATTGGACTCAAATGAAAATGGATATTCATTTTCAGGGTGTCACACGAGATGTGTTTAAAAAAAAATTGTTATAGTTGTTCCCTTAGCTGCGAGGTTTTAACGTGACTGTCTTTTTGGAGTGGTGCGTTTTTAGAGAAAAAAAAAGTTTAAAGTAGGAAAAAAATACATTTTTTTTTTCTAGATTATGAAAAGGCATTCGATGAAGTCAAAAGACAATTTTCTCACAGTTCTGCGTATAGCTACTTAAATTTATTTCTTTGTAATCAATTTGAGAACAGTAAAAACTTAATTAACTGCTATTAATTTTGACCAGAATAACCTTATACAGAGAATGTAAGTTGTTGAGAGATTACAGGAGGCCATGAAATCTATTGTCAAAACAAACTAACAACGATGGTGCTTAATTCGAACTTTTGTTGTAGAACTAAGGGTACGAGTATTCATATATATTTATTTATAAATTTCGGATTCTAACGATCATTTGACAAAATATTAGCAAAGAAATCAGATGAGCAACATGTTAACTTAAAAAAGGTAATTTTTGTGAAATAATTGGTATATAATAAAGAAAAAGTAAATATCCACACACAGAATCGAGACAGTTAAAAATAAATATTGGTTTCCATTTAACTTAAAAAAGGTAATTTTTTTTAAATAATTGGTATATAATAAAGAAAAAGTAAATATCCACACACAGAATCGAGACAGTTAAAAATAAATATTGGTTTCCATTTAAGAAACTGTAATTTTTGTCACACTCTATACACACAAGGAAATAATTTTTTTCTGAATTTCATGCATAATATTAAGAGATGTAGGGCATAATGTATACTTAATAGATGTTGTATTTAACATTTTTATGAAATTAGACATGTTGAAGTTAAAAGGAATTTTCCACACTTTGTATTCACTCCGTGTAACACAATTTTTATTGCCTAACCAAATCTCGTCTCTAGAAAGGAGAGAACTGAGCAAAAGAATGAAGTCTGCGAATTTCCAAAGAACTTTAATGTGGTACAGATCTAAAGCTAACATTGAAAATAAGTTAAATATCGATAAAGTATCGAGCTCAGTCACTAAAAACATCAATCCATATTCTAGATAGTCCAAGGCGAAGTGTCAAAAATATTTTTAAATATATAATTTTACAGTATTAAGTATAATTTAAGTTCCTATAATACCGCGACAAATAGAACATTTTCATTACACAAGGTATTTACAAAAATATGCAATACCTTTAGACACTATTTTCATACTAGTCTACTACATATGTATATATATATATATATATATATATATAATTGTTATACTGTGCAACTCCTGAAGGTTGAAAATTTGGAGTGTAATAATGGCTGCCAACTAACGACATATTCATTAAACAGTACAAAAATAGAAATCTGCGTCTTTAGAAGTGTCTTGTGTGATGCGCAATGTCTTCTGTCGGAATAATTATTGGATCTATCATCTTCAATGGTAGAGTTCAGAGTAGTAAATATTATCTACAGGTTCTGCAAGAAGATTTTGTTCCAAACCTTCAAGGCATGAGGGTAAACATGGAAGAGGAATACTTCCAAGAAGGTGATGCAAGACCTCACACAGCAAATTCAGTCCTTGATTTCCTGGATGAACATTTCCATGGTAGAGTAATCTCGAATCAGTATCAGGAACGATTTCATGGTCTTCAATGGACTTGGCCCCCCTATTCACCGGACTTAAATCCTTGTGATTTTTTACTTATGGGGATTTCTGAAGGACCAAGTCTAGCAGAATAATCCTAACACATTGAGGAATAGACAGCCAACATTTACACTGATATACAGGGAATTTGTGATGAAACTTTCGAAGAAGTTGTGGACAGTTTTCATCAACGATTGAATATGGTGGTGGCTACAGAAGGGTCTCATATTGAAAATCTTTTTACATAGCATCAAATTACCAGTTTTCAGGAATGTATCTAATGTAATAGCTGAAATATAGGCCTAACCATTTAAAAGTGTTTAGTCTTTTTGTGTAGACCCTGTATATCATACATGGGCACAATTTTCGATTACGTGAGGCACTCGATTTGAAATAGTTCGTTTATTAGGAGAGGAGACAGCAGAGTAGGATGGGAAATATAAACTGCTGTGACCTGCGTCACCTTATCGTAATCGCTAAGGCGGTCAGTGGCGAATTATTAGGAAAGCGCTTGGTTAACGTGAGAGACTCGAAAACTTTTATTCAATTTGGCAAATTAATTCGGCAGCTTTAATCATAAACCGCTTTACTATTTCTCCATAATTGAATTGATTTAAATCACGGGCGAGAAATTGCTTAACTAGCCAATAATATTCCATCACGTTGTCTACGTTTATTTTCTTGAATATTCCGGTGTTTCTCAAGATTACTTAATAGATTTGCACGTTCTCGACCTAAAATAATTTCAGAAAATCATATTTCGTTTTCTACGCACATTTGATATTTTTTATATAAATTTATTTTGGATATAATACGTACAAACAACATTTAATTCCTCGTACCTTTTAATGCAGCGTGTTTAAGGTATAATGTCGTATTTAGTATACTATGCAAATGTTAAGATCATACATTTTCTTCGGAATAGTACGAAAAATAACATTTAATTTGTCTTACCTTCTAATTCAGCATGTTCTTTATGACTTAAGGAGTAATGTCGTTGTAGCCTGTATTAAATTTATTAATGCGTAATAGGATTTTCGAGCATAACATACATCGTATGTTCTGCCCTTCTAAACAGCAAAAAAACTCTTCCTCCCATTTCTCATGAAATAACCGTTTTCTAACGCGTACACACTGCTTTGATAATGCCATTATGCCACCAATGATATTGCTTATGAAACTGATATAGAACCTACCCACGCCTACTGTACTCCAACCACGAGAAAGTCTCCAGGGAATGAAGGGAAGCGGGATGATGCTGTGAATGAATGTTGATGTCATAAGGTCACACACGTGGGTACTCTTATCTCTATTGGCTAGCTCTGACAGCACAAACCATAACATTGATACAGACATATTGATACTACCCTAGTTACAGAATTAGAACACAGTTAATCTCCTGGTCTTTTAATCTCTTCATACAGGAAATAACATATGCAGGAGAACGCATGGTTTTTAAATTGACGTTATAACGATAATATTATTTATCTACTTCGTTCCAATAGATGACGCAATAGTAAGCACATTCCTTTCACGGTTGATCTCCTGGTTGGAGAACAGTAGGAGCTACGTGAGGGAGGAACGGGGACTGTGAAGATGATGTCACTCAGAGCGATAAGCTCTGTGAAGGTCAGTGAGGCACAAATTCTTAAGTAAGGCACGATGCCCATCCTAGCTGTATATGAAATACCAGATTATCTAAATCAGTTTACTATTACAAGTCAAGGGTACTAATGCAAGATGAGGTAAGCACAGGAAACGGTGAACGGACCTGTAAAGTAGAAAAGAGCAAAATGCTTACGGAGGAGAAGAAAAAGAATAAAATATATACGTACATAAACTCAGTCTTGCCGCCACACCTCATAGCGAACATCAGAAAAGAAAACAGCCTTTCGGTAGGCCCTTTGTTGTAACTTTTTGTTTTGTTTTCAGCTTCTTTCAGAACGGCACAAAATGCTTCAATTCAATTTATTCTCTAAATTCGCTTTATTGTGTGACAAAATGTCATGTTTTTTAAGCTGTGGCGTAGGGAGACGCGGGGAGGTTTTGGGGGGTTGCAACAAGCCACTGACTAATGAGACAATCGGATTACGGGAATTCAGTCGCTCCTCAGGGAACCGGCCGGATGCGGGAACCCGAAATCTCCTCGGTGCAGTTCACCACACAAGTCAACAAACATCTTGTGCCAGCCGCCTCTAGGTTAGTGGCGTCTCTCGTGACATATCACAGTCCGTCAAAACACTGCACGTGTCCGCCTCGACAGACAGCCATAGGCACGTCCAGTCTCGATTTATGGGGCTCAAACCCTATAAATTGCTTCCAATGTCACTCTTCATGACATAGCTTCAAGGTGTAGGGTCTGCGGGCTTTCTGGGTCGCTTCTGACTTCGACATCATAAATTCTGGTCGAATTGTTTATCATTCTATAGTGGAACTTATTTATTCGAGACGAAAAGAAATCAGAAACTGTCGTATACTTGTCTGCCAGTTTGTGTTTCTGGTTAAAGTCTGCGTTTCTATAACTTACTGATGCAACATAGAATGACATCCATTTTACATGACACCGAACACATCTTTCAGTTTTACGCCAATTTCAATGAGTTTATAACGAAGCACGATAATTCAAATAAATGTTCAGTATCACGACAATCAACGACTATAACAATGAAAATAGGAAAAGCTGAGAGGTAACAGAGTACAAAAATTGTCGCGAGAATCGGGTTGTATGTCACAGATGGCTTTATGGTTTGAATCTAATGATTTTCTGCTTAATCAAGAAAAGACTATCAACGTAACTTTTAGCCTAAATCATCTAATAAAAAAAGGACAACATACAAAACTACACCAAATTTCTAGGACTTTTTATAGACTCCAGTTTAACATGGGAAAAACATTTCGAATGTATATGCACAAAGTTATCAAGAGTTATATATTTATTAAAGAAATTAGTGACTGCCGTTTCTCAAAACTATTTAAGATGTGTTTATTTTTCGTTCTTTCAGTCGATAATCCGATATGCCTTAATTTTCTGGGGAAATGGTACCAAAATTGGGAGTGTCTTGACTTTGCAAAATAACCCCATTAGAATTCTATGTCAATCAAACTAGCTCAAACATTGTTGACCACTTTTCATACAATCACAGATATTAACAGTCATATATATATATATATATATATATATATATAGACACACACACACTCGACATATCATACACAATTACTCATTAATAACCAATATACATGATCATGAAATTATAAATAGTGAACAAATTAATATTCCATACTGTAGGTTACGTAAGACTAGTACAAATTTTTCTGTCATGGGAATGAAATTATATAATAAGCTTCCCAGTCAATATTATAAGTTACCAATCAATAGTTTCAAAACTAGATTTTATAATTGGCTTCTAATTAATCCTTTCTACTCTGTAGATGAGTTTTTAAACATATTATATTCAAATGAAATTGGTTTTTTTAATAAATAAAGTTGTCGAATCTACATTTAGTTACAAATTATACATTAAGAGTGAAGTGTTTTCATTAGTTTTTATAGTTCCAAAATATTTTGTGTTTTCATTGTTCTAATTAAACTTTACTGTTTAAAATTATATGTATTTGTACTATGTTTTTTCACCTTCTGTATTTGTGACGAAGCCTATCACTGTTTCTCTAATGGCTTAATAAATTAAATTGAATTGATGTATGTGAAAACATCAACTTTTTTTGTACAAAATTTATTCTTTTAAGTTTCTTTAACATTTTCAGTTTACGATAACCGATACAAAAAAGGTTTACGATAAGTAAAGTCCGATTCATTTAGCCTACTTGTGAATCAAACGTAGGGGAGAGTCGGGTAGTATCGGACATCGGGTAGGCCTAATATCGGACAGTGAGTTTCTTTCATCTACTACACGATGATAGTACCTGATTGACATGGTTACGTTTCTGTGATGTCGCATAGAGAAACGTAACCATGTCATTCAGGTGCTACCATATGGTGGTAGATGAAAGAAAAGCACTGTCCGATATTACCCGATGTCCGATACTACCCGACTCTCCCCTATCTACGTAACTGCGTCGATAGTGGCAACTGCATTAGTTGTATTAACTGCTCTATTAAGCTTATTAAATTTCCATACTTCAAAATCGTTGATAAATAGCTAATCTCACAACGATGGAAATTTGCACATTTTATTTAGAAGAAAGGGACATTTTTCGTGTGAATTCTCCATTCAACCTACTCTTTGTTGTAAATGCGATTATGAAGTAATTTCGTGAGTTTCTATCAATTTCGTGAAAGTTCATGGATATATTTCACTTAATTTTGGACTTTCATTAATGGGTTTGCATTTGCCATACATAAAATTAAGTTTTTAACACATTTCGCATACCGTCAATTGTTGTAACATTGGTTCATTTTTTTTCTATTCTAAAAGTAAACTTCTGTAGGCCTAATAGATGCGTTTGCTCATTCATTTTAATAAAATACCTTAGAATTAGTTCTGTGTGAAATAATAATGAGTCCTAAAGCATTGCGAACATGTTTCTTTATTTTTATCTGAGTTCATAATTTTTTTTTTCAATATTGGGCCAATGTTATCTTAATATGGGTCACTTTGCCCCAACTTTTCAACTTACATAGTACACAGTATTTAGGATCATCTTGGGCAAGTGTAATCTCAAAATGAGTGCTGGTTTACCCAAATCATATGATAAAATGCACTGAAATGATACATGCTAGGAAAACACGCAAATTGAACGTCGTCATGGAAATTATGTATTTTATATTATATTATTCTATTCATTGGTAATATCTTCGTCAATGGATGCACGATCCTTTTAAATACTGCTACATAATCTGACTGTCAAGTTAGGATGATGTTTTAGAAAATGTTTTCCTCACTCGTAACCAGGTATATTCTTGAAATTAGTCACTCTGCATCCTCTTCTTCAATATAGCTCATTATTGTCGTTCCCGAATCTTCTTCGCCAAATGGCCTTCGAGTTTATTTTTATGGTGTTACGTGGTATACCATAATGTTATAATCTTGTTACATGTTATGAAAAAAACATATTTAAGCTATGTGATCAATGTTACCCCAGTGGTATATCAGAAGTTTAATCTTTCCTATTTTTCAAAATATAATCAATACGGCAAATAATGTATTACATTTCAAGCTTAAATTACTTTGCCAATCACTTTTACTAACTTTCTTGGTACTTACCAAATTTTTACTGCTGAAAATACCGTTTCACAAAAAAAATAAATAAATAAAAGAAAATAACAGGTTTTCAGAATATTTTTCACACTATCAGACATTTGATTCACTTAAAACAATGCTTTTTACAATTCATTTTTGGTTTCAGATAAATCTATTCCATTTGATAAATTTATTTTAAAAATGTTCAATCAATATGAATTATCTATATTTTGCAAATTTTTTTATTTGTTATGACATCTCATCTGGATATTAACGTTTTCGCCTTTTCGGCATCATCAGATATTTTAAAAGGACGAAATTTAAACTTAATCCATTAGACCGTACATAATAATGTTCATGACAAAGTTGATTTCATGAATTTTATGTAATTGAAGATTAATTGATAAGCAGTTCAATTTTGAATTTGATTTCGAGAAAATATAAATTTATAGAATTGTGGATGTGACTGGATACATATAACTCATGTTACATTGTTAAAATACCGCTTATTATAAAAATATATAATTAAAATGATGAAATTGATAAAAATTTACATGACAATTTAGACACAAAGTATAACATGTAACATACTGTCGTTCACCATTGTAACGCACTCCAGCCAAATAAATAAATACACAAGTAAATAAGTAAATAAATACATAAGTAAGTAAATAAGTAAATAAATAAATAAGTAGGCCTAAACAAGTAAATTAGCAGGCCTAAACAAGTAAGTAAATAGGTAAACAAACAAACAAACAAATAATATGCGTACTGCAGTTCAAAGAGAACTGGAACATGGCAAACTCTAAACCCGTGAAGGAATACTACTTCCAAAGGAAATATGATTATTTTGTTGTTGAAGACGAAAGAATTGCTTGTTTACTGTATCCCATTCAATTTATTTCCACTTTTCATTTCAATATTAAACCACATTTCAACAAAGTCCATAGGTTCATTATTACGAACTGTATATTGATTATTTATTTATATACTCTAAAATTAAGAACGTCACTCGTTGTGTTCATTTTGAATTGAAATTAATAGTGACTTTCAAGGTTCATTGCTTAAATACTATAAATTTATGTTTCCGTAGGTGATGATAGGAGGAAAGTTTTCGAAAATCTAAAACAGGTTAGGTGCAAAGAAATCTCAAAGAAACTACCGGCAGGAAATCTAGCATAATTGTTAACCTTGAAACGAGATAACGCATTATAAAAACAATGAATTATTACAATCTTTTTTGAAAATTACATGCCGCCACTGATGGACCTTTGACGACAAGAGAAAGTAAATAACTCTACGCGGAAATCGATCATCCCCAATAGAAGTGGAGTGAGGCTGACGTCATATTTCCCCTACTTACGAGTTCTGCAGGCATGACGATGATGATGATGATGATGATACTTGATTTCTACGGTAAGCAAAACGGACTTAACCGTTATAGGTCTACACAACGTGTTTAAAATTCAATATTGAATCCCACCTGTCGTAGGCTATTTCTTAAGCGAATGACCTCACGTCTCACACAATTGAAAACTAGGGCACTAACAAATAAATTAGAACGAGTCATGAGATATTAAAGACATCCGCAATGTCTGATAACAGATACTTATATTTCACTCAGAACACAGTTATATACACATGGAGCGATTTAATGGAACAGGATTGCCTCAATAACTCACGTGTATCCCCTACTTTATATTCCGAGCCCTAACTGCGATAACATCAACCCCTCCTGCGGCTAGTATATCGCTTTAGGCTTCACTGCTCCGGGCCGTGGCGGGTTTTTTCTTCCCACACTTTGACAAATGCTTCGGCCCTCAGAGACCCTCTTATTAGACGTGAAATTTTGGCTATCTCTAACGACCCGCGTGTGAAATATGTAGCAAAGAGAAAGACTCGTAATTATCCGCAAAATTTTTCAGTGGCTTCAGTTAAGGGGACATACATGATTTTTTAAATTTCCTCACTTCACTTAAGGGGAAACACATGATTTTTTAAATTTCCTCAATTTTCATCCAAAATTTGTGAAATTTAAACTACATAAACAGGCCTACAATGCTATCGTCTGTACAAAATTTCGTGCCATTAGGGCTAACATATTTGAAACTATATTTTATGGAACAACTGGATAATACCCACGGCAGAGCAATGTCGATTGTCGACGCTACTCGCTGGCCACTAGTCACCGGGCCGTACCGAGCCGTGTCAAACAAAAGACAATCGAAATGGTGGTATGTAGTAAAATTCGCGACTATATTCTTAAATAATTCACTCCATTAGTCAAGTGCAAGGTTTTATGTAGTACAACGGCGGTTTTTTGAATGCATTAAAAGAAAATGCAGCTGTAGTAAAATCTTAAAGTAGGTTATCACAAGGAAATGAACAGGAAAAACGGTGTGTTTCACGGAATATCATTAAAACGACGGAAAGTAAATTTCCGGTTAATGTCCGCTAAAGCGTTAAGTACGTAATTATGACCGCGTTGCTGTTTTTTTTCTGGCCTAGAGAAAAATACCTAGCCTTTTACGAAAAAAAAAAAAAAAAAAAAATTTAGGGGCCATAAAATTATTCACCGCTTTCATTATAGGCCTATTATTGTTTATCAATATTACGAATCAAAAACTGTCATATTATAGGCTATAATTTTAACTACTACATGGACGAATGAAATCAAATTTTATGTTAAAATTAAAAGGATTCGTCAAATACAAGAAAATGATACATTTATATTACATAATATGTAAATGAACTTCATGTTAAAATCTCCTGTCACTTTCCTATCCCTAAACTAACCTAAGCTAAGCTAAGCTAACCTAACCTAACCAAAGCTAACTTAACCTAATCTAACCTAACCAAAGCTCACCTAACCTAACCAAAGCTAACTTAATCTAACCTAACCAAAGCTAACCTAACCTAACCTTCTCCCATTCCTCAACCTCATATCACTTATCACGTGCGGATCGCGCATGCGCGGACTTGACTAATAAAAACCTGAACTAACCAAACCTAACCTTCGTATATGCAAGGTCTGTAACCGGAGCAAAAAGGGATCTCAATCATTTAATCTGCAATGTACACGCGAAAATAAATTCAAGTAAAGAATCACGCTCCCACTGCTTGAGAGGTCCGCGCATGCGCTACAGCAAAACTGTTTGTCGCGAGCATCTCATCTAAGCCAGTCGTCATAATTTACTCGCAATATTTACGCAAATACACATTGTAGCTAACTGTGGTGCTACCTCTCAGTAATGTTCAGAACGAAGGAGGCAGAGAGAGAGAGAGAGAGGGAGAGAGAGAAAACAAATTTCTCCCTCCAACTACGCCACACACCGTCATGTTCTTATGTTGGCGACATTGTGTATTTAGTTAAATTTGGTGGTAAACGTAACGGCACGGTTCAAAGAGACCGTGGTAATTCTCCAGTTTAGCGTATTTTTTTAAATATATTTAATACTGACGTCACTAAAAAGGCTCCTTGCGTCCAAATTTTCAAAAATTTTTTAGTTCATATTTGCTCAAAAGCTTGAAAATATTCGTGAGAATAAAAATTAATTATCTTTTCGAGCTCAGCCTAAATAGAGAGCCAAAATAATTCTTTTTAATTTCATTAATTTACCATTTCATTTAATATAAGTGCAATATGAATATGCTCTGAAGGAACTTAATTCTAATATTTCATACAAATGCTAATTAAATTTTATTTATCAACATTTGATTGACCTCTGTGAAAACTTTCAGACCAATCTGATAGAAACTGTTGTGCAAGAGCTTTTTTTATTCAATAAACTGATTAACATTTTTGAAGTCAAGAAAACAGCATTAAAAATTATTTTAACTCACTCACACACCGTATGTTTGCCCACATTTTATTACATGGCCAGATCATTTAAAAGAGTATCAAATATAATTACGACCATAAAAACAAAAAAAGCGGATTTTCTTATTTGTTCAGGATTATTTCACCATTTCAAAACTCGAGAGGGATTTAATTGACTATTACACGATTAGAAGAAAGTATATAAAGATTAGAAGAAATAAAGTACTTTAATACAAAGAAATATTAATTGACTTACGAAAATATTAAACTGTCTTCAGATAATTATTGTATCATCTCATCATTACAAATATTCCGCTAGATGGTAACAGTGTGTTATGATAAGCTGTTCTTGTTACCAGGTGTGCAAACTAGCAAACTATGCAATCTTCATTGAACTCTATGGACGATTACTAGTCAAAGCTTTTTTCATTCAGTTTCATTTTTATTAAAACAGTTGCATTCCACTTCAATTATCAATATATATATATATATATATATATATATATATATATATATATATATATATATATATATAAATTATTGGAAATACAGTGTTGGAAAACAGAGAAACAAATGCAAGGAGGTGATAAAAATTATAGGATAAGCAACCATGATTAGTTGAAATATGTCGTTTCGTACCGTTTATTGGTCAAAAGTAATATGACGTAGGAAAATGTAATAGTTTTTATAAACCAAAAGGAAAATGGTTTAAGGAAGACTTAAGAGGAATAATTTTTAAACTTAAGAATTTCCGTGTAATCCTATGAAGAGGTCAGTTTGGCCTCGTTCTTTATAATGATGATGATGATTATTTATTTCTACTTATACATCTTGATTACACAACTTTTAACACTATATCACTTTAGAAAACGTATTAGGTCTCTTTCACGTGTTAAACTTTATGTTACCTTCTTACAAGTTTCGGCCTGCTATTGGCCATCATCACAACTGGTTTTTGCTGGCCTTGGCGCCTTTTGTTTTGTTTCGTGTGGGGGTGTGTTTGTGTAGTGTAATGTAGAGTCAAAGAGAGAGAGAGAGAGTGTGTGTGTGTGCGTGCGTGCGTGCGTGCGTGCGCGCGTGTGTGTGTGTGTGTGTGTGTGTGTGTGTGTGCGCGCGCTCTGTGAAACTGAGTTGTGTGTTGAGAATTTAATTTGCATGTGTTTTTGTGTGTTTGTATATTTCGTATTGTTCTAGTGTGTTTAGTTTCTGGCTTTTCCATGTCTGTGTTCATGTCTCTGAATGTGTGGTTAGCATTTGCGTTGTGTTCTGTGTATGTGGACGTGTTTTGTAATTTTGTTATACATAGGACAGACAGGCAGATCATTTCAAACACGTTACAAAGAACACATCACAGCCATAACAAAATTACAAAACACTTCCACATATGCAGAACACATCACAAATGCTAACCACACATACAGAGACATCAACACAGACATGGAAATTCTACACATCCAACCAAAAAGCCAGAAACTAAACACACTAGAACAATACAAAATGTACAAACACACAACAACACATACAAATTAAATTCTCAACACACAACTCAATTTCAGAGCACACACTCTTTGACTCCACATTACACTATACAAACACACCCCCACAGGAAACAAAACAAAAGGCGCCAAGACCAGCAACAACCAGTTCTGATGATGGCCAGTAGCTTATTTTTTTATTTTATTGGGTTATTTTAAGATCGCTGTATCAACATCTAAGTAATTTAGCGTCTGAATGATATGAAGGTGATAATGCCGGTGAAATGAGTCCGGGGTCCAGCACCGAAAGTTACCCAGCATTTGCTCGTATTGGGTTGAGGGGAAACCCCAGGAAAAAACCTCCACCAGGTAACTTGCCCCGACCGGGATTCGAACCCGGGCCACCTGGTTTCGCGGCCAGACGTGGCCAGTAGCCGGGCGAAACATGTTAACAAGGTAACATAAAATTTAACACGTGAAAGAGACATAATACGTTTTCCAAAGTGATTTATTTCATTTGTGCATAATTTGTTGCAGTTACAAACTTTACACACCTGTAGAAAAAAAGTTAGCTTTACATGTAACATTTACACATTTGTAAAATCACTTCATTGTGAAACTTAAAACTTGTAATATGTGCAAAATTTCATTTCTAAAGATTTAGTTTACTTGTAAAGCTCAGCTTTCTAAATCCAGATTGGAAACAGTAGTTTACAATTGACAAACAAACTTTACAATTTTGTACACAAATTAATCGCACAGTATAACAGGAGGGATTCAACCCTTGTATTCTATGTGGTATCAGATTTGCACCATTACCGTTGCCTATTCTGTTGTTGGAATTCAATTAAATATAACTTAGTAATATGTTAAGCTTACTTCAACACGGAAATACGAGAAGAGGGGGTATTGTGAATCCCCTCCCTCGCCCCGTCTTAATTAGCCCCACCGTGCCTCAATCTCATACGCCATGTCATGACAGATTGCTGCCATTCCTGACAATGCTCAGTTTATCGGCCTACCACGTAACACATTTCTAATTAACGTAGCAGAGAGTAGCTGACAAAAAAAATCATTAATTTAATCCGTTTCCTTCCCTGCTTACTCATAGCTGGAAACGGATAGCGCTGCAGCCCAAATGAAGCACATGTATATTGACTGTAACCTCACGGAAGTCGCTGATTGGCTCAGTGTGTATGTGCGACACTAGCGCGTGTAGCGGCGGCGCACGCAAGCTCGGCGTCACGTGACTCACGATAATGTAAGTCCGAGTTAAGATTCATTTTATATTCGTGTTGCTATGATTTAGCCTATCTTTACGGCGACTGCTATAATCTGATTAAAGCTTTCTGTCTTCCCACGGATTTCTTTTTATTTGCATGCAGACTAATGATGACAACAATATTATCCACGACTCGTGTTTCTCAACTTCTTGATGACGTGAGGTTCTTTAACAATTTACATCACGGTGCTTTCACTTTATTCAGAACTGTTCTCTCCGACTTGTGTGTATACGTAAGACTGTTCCTGATGCAAACTGCTTTCAGTTGAGAAGGAAGACATACAGGAGAGAGGCTTAGGGGAGAGTCGCGTAGTATCGGACATGGGGTAATATAGGACAGTGCGTTTCTTTCATCTACCACCATATGGTAGTACCTGAATGACATGGTAACGTTTCTCTATGCGACATCACAGAAACGTAACCATGTCAATCAGGTACTATCATCGTGTGGTAGATGAAAGAAACTCAATGTCCGATATTACCCGCCGTCCGATACTACCCGACTCTCCCCTAACAGTGGAGGAAAAGTGAGGTAGGCTGATGGAAATGTTAGTGGGGGAGAGGTTTTTGAAGAATGCCATGGAAAAAGTGTAGATACAGGTGAGAGATGTAGAAAAGGAGAAGGAAATAACCAGATTGTGGTTGAGCCCAAGTAGAAATATTTGCTATTGACTATTAATCAACATAATATAAATTTTCCGTTTAGCACTTTAATGATCCGGTTCCATGCGAAAAATAATAATAATAATAATAATAATAATAATAATAATAATAATAATAATAATAATAATAATAATAACAGTAATAATGATGTTGTTTAGTTAACTGTTCGAAGACAGGTCTGAACCTCCAAGTGATACCAATAATGCATCACTTATGAGGCAACTAACTCAACGGTAGTATATAAATCAGTACAACTGATAGTTATACTGATGATATTGGCATTTTGGGAATGTCAAAAAAGGCTGTAGAAGAATTTTTACATAATTAGATTGGAAGGCGGCAGAGATAGGTTTATGTATTAATACAAATAAGACGAAAACAGTTCTTCAAACTAAAACATCAGTACAAAATAAAGTTACCCAACTAAGTAATACTGATATTGAAACAGTAGAAAACTTTAAATATTTGGGTTCCATAGTAAACAAGGAGAATGATGGATTTTTATTTATTTTAGTAGGTTATTTTACGACGCTTTATCAACAGCTTAGGTTATTTAGCGTCTGAATGAGATGAAGGTGATAATGCCGGTGAAATGAATCCAGGGTCCAACACCGAAAGTTACCCAGCATTTGCTCATATTGGGTTGAGGGAAAACCTCGGAAAAAACCTCAACCAGGTAACTTGCCCCGACCGGGAATCGAACCCGGGCCACCTAGTTTCGCGGCTAGACGTGCTAACCGTTACTCCACAGGCGTGGACAGAATGATGGATTAGTGGAGATAAAAGAAATAATATTATGGGTTAACAAAGCCTATTTTTCGATGATCCGACTTGTTGAAATCCCAAACAATACATAGGAATAACAATATACGATTGTATAAAACAATAATAAGACCAATATTGTGCTATGGTTGTGAGACATGGACCATGCAAAGTAAGGCGGAGGAAAGATTGAACAGCTTCGAGAGAAGGATTTTAAGACGGATTTTTGGCCCAGTCCAAGGTGAGAAAGGATGGAGAATAAGATATCATTCTGACTTACATCAGTTATATAAAGATATGGAAGTATCCAGATTTATTAAATTTAGAAGACTACAGTGTAGTGAGAATGGATGAGAAGCGGATAGCTAGAAGGTCCTTCACACAACAAATGCATGGGAAAAGAATACAGTGAAACCTCTCCTTAAGGACGCCCCAAGATACGGACACTCCTCATATACGGACAGATTTTTATGTCCCAACTGAAATAATATAGAAATAATGATAAATTTAACTCTCGTTTACGGACACTCTCAGACACGGACACGGACAGCTGTTTCACAGTCCTAAAGCTTGCTTTACCTCCTGACTGCGGACAGAACTAAGACCTAATGTGTTACAAAAATGGAAAATTTAGTGCAGAAATTCCTTAAAATGAAATAAGTTCCGCTATCGTGAAATTGTATTCAACACATGATGGGGTCAGTAGGATTATTCTTTTCCCTTCAATGAGTTCTGTTTCGGGAGACATGGCACCTGAACGTAAAGGTTAAGTTGAAAACTGTAAATTACAGTACTGCATGACTGTAGATCTAGAATAAAATTGCTGTACTGTACTGTATATTTCTTTTTCGATCTTACCTACTGTAGTTCAAAGTTGCAAAGAACTTACTGTAGTATGCTGTACTTAGAATTGTACTACAGTAATACATTTCATTTAAAGCGTGAAGGGATACATAATGCATATTGTAAATTTTATTTCAACTCAACAATACGATTTTATTCTTCCAACAATAATTCCTTTCTACAATTCACCTTAAACGCTCTCGTCAACAATAGGATTTTCACTCAACACAGTATTCGTTACAGCACTCCACTGACGACAATGACAATTTACTTGGACTATACGAACAACAATGAACTGTTAATCTTAACTAATATTTACAAAGCACTATTTACAAATCAGAACTATCAGTTCTCAGTTCACAGTTCTTCTAGCTCAGTCACTCGAGTTCACAGTATCTCGAACCACAGACCTTCAGAGACAGTTCACTGTACTCGAACTCAGGTCCCTCCAACTGCGGTCCACTGCGCTCGAACTCAGGTCCCTCCAACTGCGGTCCACTGCACTCGAACTCAGGCCTTCGGATGCTGTCACAGTTGCGGACGCACACTCGAGCCGAACTCCGGTACACAAGACTGGCTTGCTTGCTCTGGCTTGCTCACTGACTGGCTGACTAATCAACTGAAACTGCTCGAGTTCGCTGGCGTTTCTTCTTTTATAGCGAAATCATAGTTGCGAGAAATTTCTACAGGTGTGCAGAGAATTATCTGGATATCTCCACTTCGCCGGACTTCTGGAAGAGTCGGGAGGGTCCGTCCCCACTACTCCGCACGCAGCAGTTGCGCGGGCACTCTCTCCGCCGCGCGCCGTCCCTCAGTGCTCCGTGAAGCCCGCGGGATCTGCTTTCTTGCGGGACGCTGGTCGTGAGTTCGAATCTCACGTCGCTGTCAAAATATTATAAATTTACTGTTACATTGGGAAGCCTCCCTCCCAATAAAGGACACCTCCCAGATGCGGACAGATTGTTACGTCCTTTCTATGTCCGTAAATGAGAGGTTTCACTGTAGTTGGAAAAGATGGGAGGATGAAGTCAGGAGGAGCGCCGTGAATATTCTAGGGATAAGGGCATGGAAAACGAAGGCCAGAGGTAAGAGAATATTGGAAGAGACGCATTCAGGAGGCCAAGGCTCAAATTGGGCTGTAGCGCCATAGCAGCATGAGGCAACTAAGCCAAGAAATAATAAGGTAGGGTGGTCAATCCCTCTTCCTCTCCATTGCATACATCGCCGATTAGCTACATATTACACTAATCAGTAGGCCTGAGAAATATATGCCCTTATTTTACCAGTGCGCTTCGTGCTCCTCTAACTTCGTTCGTTTGAACTCATGCTTATCATCACGGTAAGTTAGTCCTCAGCATTTGGGTGGTTGAAACTTTCAACTTGAAAGCCACTTCTTTGACTTCGAAACACAACTATCTGCTAAAGAAAAATAATTTAAAGACATCATTTTCTTTGTTAAAGAAAAATTGCACTATTTTTAAGACATTTTATTTTCTCTCTGTAGAAAATACACCTAATATAACATTGACAAGTATCAGCCTTATTATTTCACTATGTTAATATGATGGTGTATTACGTTTTTGTTTTACATAATTTTTCATTTCATATATTGTTGCAGTGAATAACAAACCATATTTTCAAATTTTCAAAGGAGAATGATTGCCTGTTGCTAGAAAGCACAGCCTTGTATCTAGAGAAACTTCGTTCCACTTCTGCAGAAACGATGGGGGTATATTAGAAATATTTTACAGAAACATTATCTATCTCAAAATCTGTATCATTGTCACAAATTTTATATAGAGCTAAATGTCCATAATATTTATCCAGTATTTTTTAAATTTGTTTGCTACATTTTTTCCTATTTCGTGTTCCAACTATTCAGTTTCGTCACAATAGCATTGACTACATGTTATTTTCTGTCTGTAGAAAATACATCTAATATAATATTGACACATATCAGCATTTGGGTGGTTTGGTTGAAAGCCACTCCTTTGACTTCGAAACACAACTATCTGCTAATGAAAAATAATTTAAAGACATCATTTTCTTTGTTAAAGAAGAATTGCACTATTTTAAAGACATTTTATTTTCTGTCTGTAGAAAGTACACCTAATATAACATTGACAAGTATCAGCTTTATTAAATCACTATGTTAATGTGATGGTGTATTACGTTTTTGTTTTACATAATGTTTCATTTCATATATTGTTGCAGTGAATAAAAAACCACATTTTCAAATTTTCAAAGGAGAATGATGGGCTGTTGCTAGAAAACACAGTCTTATATCTAGAGAAACTTCCTTCCACTTCTGCAGAAACAATGGGTGCATATGAATAATTTCGAGGGAAAAATTGTTCCGGAGCCAGGTATCGAACCCGGGACCTTTGGTTTAACGTACGTTAAACCAAAGGTCCCGGGTTCGATACCCGGCTCCGGAACAATTTTTCCCTCGAAATTATTCAAATCAACTTTACAGGGAGTTATACCTGAAAATCTTGATTTGAATGGGGGCATATATTTTTAAATATTTTACAGAAGCATTATTTATCTCAAAATCTGTATTATTACAAATTTCCTCATTTGAAATTAAGTCACAAATTTCGTCCTCCGCATCTTGCTATTATTCTTCTTTACAGGACGTTGAATCTTGCCTGTTACGAATAGCAATATTCGGTCGTACTGTAACCGATCAACTGAAGTTCACTGCTGAACGAAACACACTGAAATCCCCCACCCCAACGAAATTACTTTCTGATACCTAAAGTCAGGGGCGCATGAAGCACAATGCAACGGCATACAATTCTTAGCCCTACTAATCGGACTTCAGATGCATATAAACAATAATTGTTCTTCCTCTGACACTTATCGTGATATGTACATATCAGCCAGAATCACACTCATAGGTAAGAAGGTGATTATGAAGAATAAATAAAAATTTGTATTGAGATAAGTAACCTTTTCCATATTAGGCTAGGAACTTATCAGTACCGCCTGGTACAGGAGGAGGTTCCAGACTCATTCACAATGAAAATTAAACATAACGTAAGCGTTAACTTAAGAATGTAAACGTTACGGTAAAATCAAGAAATCATTCACGATGGGAACGTAAACATAACAGCAAACATACTTGGTAACCATGGAAACATAACAACGACACCATTTCCTCATATTCTGTCGTATACTTCAACGCTTCACGATTGTGTTCTGTTTGCTGGTAGCCTGGGCGCAAACGTCTGTGTTTATGTTACGGTTATGTTTAATTTTCATTGTGAATGGGCCTTTAGGCAGAGGAAGACGTAATCATGAAGAAGAAGAAGAAGAAGAAGGCGGAAGAGAAGGTACAGTAGATGTGGAGGAGGAAGTAATGGTGAGATAGGTTGAGGTTTAGAAAGAAATGCTAATAGAGGAAGTGAAAAGCGAAGAATGTAATTTGAAGTAAGAGACTGAGATTTCTGTGAAGATGAAATCGAAGGACGAGTTCGATGCGAAATTGGAGATGAAGGTTAAGGAAGTAATAAAGCTGAAGATGGAAGTAAGATGTAAAAAAAGAAGGATAATTGAGAGGAGGTAGATATTTTAATTAACTTGTGAATGCCGCCTCATAGAGGAAGGCGTAATAATGGGGAAGAAGAAGGCGTAGGAGGATATACTAGCTACTGTACTCGCCAAACTTAGACGACCCCAGCTCAGAGGAAAGAAGTCAAAGAAGTCACATCAACATGCTCTCAATGCTTATGTTATGCAGTTGGCCGCGTTCGATAACTGAATTGCTTTATAACAGCGTTGCCAAACATAGACGGCCTCAGCCCGAGTAGAGAGGTCAGCTTATCTTGCCGCAAGAGATAACTACTAACTTCTCTGTTAAAAAAAAAAAAAAAACATCGTACTTGCCTCAGCCCAGCGGCTGGGCTAATTCAGGGTCATAATGTGACAACGCTGCAAAACTAACAGGCATGATTTATTATGTTTTGGGTAAGGCACGAGTCGGCAGAGTGGTGTGAGTGAGGTCGTCTAAGCTTGGCGAGAATAATATATGTGAAGGAGAAAGTGAAGGTGAGAAAGGAAGTTGAGGTTTAGGAAAAGGTGTTAGTGGAGGAAGTGAAAAGCGAAAAATGTAGTTTAAAGTAGGAGGTTTAAGGTTTTGTAAAGATGAAATTGAAGAACGAGGTCGATGCGAAGTTGGAGGTGAAAGTTGAGGAGGTGGTAAAGTTAGAGTTGGAAATAAAATGTAGTCGAGGAGATTAGCTCTAAGTTGGAGGAGGTGTGCATTTTCATATAAGTTTCTTTATTTCTGTAGATTCAGCTTTGTGAATTGTACACAACCGTTATCTAAAGCTGTAGTTGGCAGGCCTGTTATAATACACTTATTACTGCATTTAAACTATTGATCCCTCACGCAACCCCCTTGTATATTTGCGTGCTTAATTATGTCCAATAAAGCTTTCAATGTTGTGAAACGTGAAGCCTCGAATTAGAACAAGTATATTCAACCGACCGTGAGTTTGTAACGCCACATAAAAATAATATAAATAGAGACCAGACTATACATGTTCCTCATTTATAAAACACACACACGAAGGAAAAACAAAAATATAAAGTCCCTGTCATGCGCATTTCTTTCTTCTTTTTTTGGTACTGTTAATGCATTTCGTCTCTTAGCAATGATGGGCAAGCACAAAAACAAAGAAATGAAGTTAATCTGAACAAATTACACACGCAATATTTAGTTTACCAGTACTAATTTTATTTTAAATGATATAGCCTAGTTTATAAATTATTTAGAGCATAGTTTTATCTACGCCGTAGATCGGGAACAAAATCCCAGAGATTACAAATTATATCGGGCATAAATGAAGTTTGTGACAGATAATCATGGAGTGCATCCATTTGCCCTTCCGGAATTACACTTTCTCAATTGACTGTTATTACCAATTCTGGTGTAATTGTGTAGGTTTATTCAAATATCAAGGAAGATTCGAAACTCCTCCAACTTGTAATACAGTATTTGAGGAGAAAAATTCGCTCCGGTACCGGGGATCGAACCCGGGTCCTTGGTTCTACGTACCAAGCGCTCTGACCACTGAGCTACGCCGAATTCAATCCACAGCACCGGACCGAACTCTCCTCCTACAGTGTTATTTCCCTTTTGTGGCCTGACTCCAAGTTGGGCATATACGTTGACGTTTATATTCAAGTCAACTGCCATTATAGAAGGAGCGCACTCAGTTGAGTGACTAATGGCCGGGATTCCGCAGTAAAGTGCACAGCAATCTGTACAGAAACGTGCACTGCTAGCTAGAAGAATTTACTGTGACCATAACAGATATTATTCTGTAGGACCAAAATAATAAAATCCTTAGTAAATTGATCCAACTTTGCTAAGTAGCAAAATTTATAGAAAAACAGTAATACAGTTTACTCATTCATCCATTCATAGTGTTCTAATCAATGGCAGGTCTTTCACTGCAAACCCAGAATTCTCCAGTCTATCCTATTTTCTGCCTTCCTCTTAGTCTCCGCATGTGATCCATATAATTATATCTTAATGTCGTCTATTATTATTAGATCTTCTTCTATCCCGAACTATTCTCCCGTTCACCATTTCTTCCAGTGCATCCTTCAGTAGAAAGTTTCTTCTCAGCCAGTGACCCAACCAATTCCTTTTCCTCTTCCTGATCAGTTTCAGCATTATTCTTTCTTCACGCACTCTTTCAACACAGTTTCATTTCTTATTCTGTCTGTCTATTTCACACGCTCCATTCTTCTCCATATCCACATTTGAAATCCTTCTAGTCGCTTCTCTTCACTTCGTTGTAATGTCCGTGATTCTGCCCCATACAAAGCTACACTCCACACACAGTACTTCACTATTCACTTCCGTAGTTTTTTTTATAGGTCGCAGAAGATGCTACTTTTTATTCAAGTATAATTCAATTTTATTTCAAAACATTTTAAGTGTTCTGAAATAAGCTCTTGCTGCATATCCAACATATTCCGAAGCCACCGTACTTGCGTCGTATCTGGGCGTAGCTAGAATCAGCTACAATAATAATAATAATAATAATAATAATAATAATAATAATAATAATAATAATGAAGACTGCAATATCTAATTTGATTCTCGTTTTATAATAACAATGTGTACGATATCTTTTCTTCGTAGTAGGCCTACTTACAGAATACACAATCGAAACATTTTTAATTACAATAAATTCTTTAGACTGCCTCCGTGGTCTGTTGGTCAGCATGCTGGCTTCCAGATCAGGAGGTCCCGGGTTCGATTCCCGGGCTAGGCTCTCGGTGAATTTTTCTTGAAGAAGAGGAATTCCCTGGGTGTCTAGAGTCTGGAAATTTGTATGATTGTGAGTGTGCCGGGTTAATATAAATTAACCAATCATCACAATATAAAAATACGTCATGACTGTCGCTGGGCAGTAACCTGAACACACGTTTCAGCGTCACATTGTTGACAAAGTAACTCCATCTGTTAGCGCAATCATAAAGCATCTAATAAATTCTATAGAGTTACCAACAACGACAAAAAAAAATAAATAAATAAAAATAAATTCTTTGCTACTATATGTAGTGTATGCCATTATCGTTCTTCTCTGTACTTTGGCATTAACGAATAAGCTAGCTACATTTGCGAGCGGAAATCCTTGACTTTTAATCAGATTTAACTGAAATGAAACTTTACGGAAGTCGTGGGGCTTAATAAAGAAAATAAATGCCTCTAGAGCGAGAGGGCTATATTAACTGTTTACATCCTACGAGAAACAACACTCACCAGTCGTCATGGCAACGGCATGGTTATGATTGGACGAATCGGAGAGGTAACCTTGGCAACGGGATGACGCTTTCTCCCTTCCATGTTTATCACTCAACCGTCAAGCTATAAGTATACTGTTTTCGCTGTAAGAAAAATCCTAATGTAAACACAAGCACGTGGCTGTCATTCCCGTGATTGGCTCACAGTCGAAACACTCACACGACGCAGGAAAAGATAGTCCGTATTTGAAAACAATCATCTTGTATTATATGAAAATAAAAAAATTAAAATCTAGTTGTTAAATACAATGAAACATATAACTTCACTCATATGTAAAACGATATGTAAAAGAAAAGCTACTTTTATATTTTGTTATGTACTATGAACGCGGATGAATACAAACAGTAGCACCGAGATAGTCTGTTCTTGTAACGAGCTGGCGTCACTTGAGCTCTTAGTTGTTTACGTTGTAAGCACGTGGTATATACTGAAGTATGGCTTCTGCATCCTCGATATGTGTGGTTATTAAACATAAGAGTAGAAACCCTCTCAGAAGCGGAGAAAAACAGTCTTAAATATATATATAATAAGTTAAATGAGTTTTACTGACAGTAATTATAAAGTAAATGTTTCCTAAGCAAACGAATGCATAGTAGTGAGGTTAGACCTACTTGACGAGTAACGGGGAATGTTTAACATGAAACAGAATGTACAACAGAGGGCGGGAACATGTACTGAGAATCTATGGCGCCAAACAGCGGCCAATGAAGCCTCACTTCAGTCACGTGCTATTGTTTACATTAGGATTTTTCTTACAGCGAAAAGATTATAGTTTTAATCCCCACATTAATATTTATCTTTGTTTATTACACCACGGTTGGAGCACCGTTAGCCGAACAATTAGTAAATCGGTTTTCCACTCCCAAGAACTGAGTTCAAGACCCATACATTAGAAATGAAATTTATAGTAAACAAAGGTGATAGTATTGGTCCAGATATTCTATCTTGCTACCATTCCATCACATATTCGTAATTTACGACATCCCTTATCATTCCTGTAGAAACGGGATACTATAGTACACCACCACTAGACCTCCACGTATGCTCCATTTGTAGCGCAACAGATACCTAGACGATTAAGTCTGTTCTATTTTTCTCCGGTGTTTTGTAGCATTTCCAATGGCACAGATTCACAAGCAATATGAACTATCTGTCAAAATTCAGCATTAAAGCAATTATATCCGATGACCTAAATCGCTATGGAATGAAACCTGCACGTCCAATCCCTTCCCGTGGAAAAGATTTATTTACTGGCGTGGTGGGGCAGTGCTCCATCTTAGTTGACATGGTGTCCCTTGTGTGTTGAAGGAATTTCATAATTTCTCAGCATTTTGAAGTAAACCATCCCTATTGGTGTGCTCTCTTCAGAAAAGAATTTCCCGATGAAAGATTATGAAGTCATGTGACACTGCACGTTCATTTTCGGATAGGTACTTTCATTTTTAATAAGCAAATGTGGGGTTTTCACTTCCTTAATTCTACAGTAATATCGGTTCCCAGTGCCAGAAATTCTATAGGTCAAAGACGATTTTATCATAAGAGACAACATGATTTAGAAATGTAGTGTTATTATCTATCCGGGGTTCTGAAAAAAAAACACGTGACGTTTTCGTTGTATTTTTATAACAATTCTCAAAAACGAAAACAGTAGACAGCTTGGAAGTAATACAGAATATAAAAACTGGACAGTTTAGGAAATATTAGAAATGAACATGATTACTCGTACTTACTTACATATGACTTTTACAGATCCCGGAGGTTCATTGCCTCCCTCACATAAGCCCGTCATCGGACCCTATCCTGAGCAAGATTAATCCAGTCCATACCATCATATCCCACCTCCCTCAAATCCATTTTAATATTACCCTGCCACCTATGTCTCGGCCTCCCCAAAGGTCTTTTTCCCTCAGGTCTCCCTACTAACACTCTATCCGCATTTTTGGATTCACCCATACGTGCTACATGCCCTGCCCATCTCAAACGTCTGGATATCATATTTCTAAATTGTGTTAGGAGAAGAATACAATGTATGCAGTTCTGCGTTGTGTAACTTTCTCCATTCTCCTGTAACTTCATCTCTCTCAGACCCAAATATTTTCCTAAGAACCTTATTCTCGAACACTCTTAGTCTCTGTTACTCTCTCAAAGTGAAAGTCCAAGTTTCACAGTCATACAGAACTGTAACTGTTTTGTAAATTCTAACTTTCAGTTCTATTAGAAGCAGGTTAAATGACAAAAGTTTCTCAACTGAACAATAACAGAAATTTCCCATATTTATTCTGCGTTTAATTTCCTCCGGAGTGTCATTTATATTTGTTATTGTTGTTCCAAGATATTTGAATTTTCTCTTCTTCAAAAGATAAATTTTCATTTTTTTTTTGTATAAATCGTTTTCGAAATTTAATTAAATTTTCTTTACATTAGAAATATTAATAATAGATTTATTATAGCTTTCAAAGCTAAAATAAAAGATATGCTCGTTAGCAAAACTTTTACACAGTAAGGCCTACAGGTAGGCCCCTATATTTTGAATGCAAATTTAATTAACATGTTTTTAAATAGTCTTTTAATTTTGACTAAGCCTATTGTAATCTTATACGCTTTTTAAATAAACTGCAACTATGTAACTTTTAATACTAAGAAGTTGGAAAGGCTGTATTATTCAAAGAGATCAACTTCATGGGGTATATAGTGGTCATTCCACCAAACGACCAAACATGAGGATCCCTGTAAGTTGATTGCTAGGCCTGCGTCTGAGTATTCAATGACAGCGAAGTCAAATCATGCACTTACGGATTAGAGCGCACGATAAGTACTTGAAGCGGCACGTGTTTTAATTATTTCCCCCTCCAAGCAATAACGCGGAAAAGACAGGCGTGGTACTTATAGCTATATAGAGATGAATGAGAGGGGTTGTCAAGTGACTTCAATGGAGATAAAAGGTACTACAACAGGTTCAATCCTGAATGAAATTCTTTGTTTTTATCGAGTGGGCATAGCGGTTGGTCTCAGTATATAAAATGCAACCAGTATTAAAAGATATTATGAAGTGTTCGACGGGGAAAGTATGAATTATAAATTCTCGTCACTCATTTTCATTTTATTCTATTACAGGATAGTATAATGTAATAATATAAGAAGAAAAAACTAACCCTAATATTATGCAGCTGTAGTGTTCCAAACCTTACATTAAATTTATATTATTTATATCGCTAAAGAACGATAACAGAATATAAATGATAACTTGAATATTATTTATATCGCTAAAGAACGATGACAGAATATAAAAGATAACTTGAATATTATTTATATCGCTAAGGAACTATAACAGAATATAAATAATAACTTACTTACTGGCTTTTAAGGTTCATTGCCGCCCTCACATAAGCCCGCCATTGGTCCCTATCCTGAACAAGATTAATCCAGTCTCTATCATCATATCCCACCTCCCTCAAATCCATTTTAATATTTTCCCATCTACGTCTCGGCCTCCCCAAAGGTCTTTTCCCCTCTGGCCTCCTAACTAACACTCTATATGCATTTCTGGATTCGCCCATACGTGCTACATGCCCTGCCCATCTCAAACGTCTGGATTTAATGTTCCTAATTATGTCAGGTGAAGGATATAATGCGTGCAGCTCTGCGTTGTGTAACTTTCTCCATTCTCCTGTAACTTCATCCCTTTTAGCCCCAAATAGTTTCCTAAGAACCTTATTCTCAAAAAACCCTCAATCTCTGTTCCTCTCTCAAAGTGAGAGTCCAAGTTTCATAGCCATACAGAACAACCGGTAATACAACTGTTTTATAAGTTCTAACTTTCAGATTTTTTGACAACAGACTAGATGACAAAAGCTTCTCAACCGAATAATAACACGCATTTCCCATATTTATTCTGCGTTTAATTTCCTCCCGAGTGTCATTTATATTTGTTACTGTTGCTCCAAGATATTTGAATTTTTCCACCTCTTCGAAAGATAAATCTCCAATTTTTATAGTTCCATTTCGAACAATATTCTGATTACGAGACATAATCATATACTTAGTCTTTTCGGGATTTTCTTCCAACCCTATCTCTTTACTTCCTTCAAGTAGAATTTCCGCGTTTTCCCTAATCATTTGAGGATTTTCTCCTAACATATTCACGTCATCCGCATAGACAAGAAGCTGTTGTAACCCGTTCAATTCCAAACCCTCTCTGTTATTCTGAACTTTCCTAATGGTATATTCTAGAGCGAAGTTAAAAAGTGAAGGTGATAGTGCATCTCCCTGCTTTAGCCCGCAGTCAATTGGAAAAGCATCAGATAGAAACTGGCCTATACGGACTCTGCTGTAAGTTTCACTAAGACACATTTTAATTAATCGAACTAGTTTCTTGGGAATACCAAATTCAATAAGAATATTACATAAAACTTCTATCTTAACCGAGTCATACGCCTTTTTGAAATCTATGAATAACTGATGTACTGTACCCCTATACTCCCATTTTTTCTCCAATATCTGTCGAATACAAAAAATCTGATCAATAGTCGACCTATTACGCCTGAAACCACACTGATGATCCCCAATAATTTCATCTACATAAATATTATTTATATCGCTAAAGAACGATAACAATATAAATGATAACTTCAATATTATTTATACCGCTAAAGAACTATAACAGAATTTAAATGATAACTCGAATAGGTATTATTTATATCGCTAAAGAAAAATAACAAGAGTATGTGATAACTTGAATATTATTTATGTCGTATCATAACTTGAATATTTTGTTAATATCGCTAAAGAACAATAATAGAATATAAATGATAAACTGAATATTATTTATATCACTAAAGAACAATAACAATACAAATAATAACTTTAATATTATTTATATCGGTAATGAACGATAACAAAGTAAAATGATAACTTGAAAAAGGTTCGAACTCACAACCTTCGAATCACTAAGCTAGTACTCTATCGCTGCTCTACGAGACGCAGATATCGAATGACTCCTGCTTAAACACTGTAGTTGAATCGCTCCATACAGAAAGGGCTTTAGTCCATTAGACCTAGTTTTGAGAAAACTAAAGAAAACATTCTGTAAATGCCTACTCTATTCCTTTCTGCATAGAACTCTGAGCCCTGACGCTTCAGTTTCTATCTTTCCAAACATTGGACTGAATATCTTTCTGCACAGGCCGATGGAGCCACCCATAAATATATGATTTCCATCTATATCTAGTTTTTTTTTTAATTTGTGACTGAAGCCCTTTCTGTATGGACCGATTCAGTTCCGAAACTGCTTCCAGTGCGATTTTACAAGCGCAAACATCGTGTAACATCACCGTGATCCGAAGTGGACTTAGAATGTATTCGCTGTTCACGTGTGCGGTCACTCTTTTTTGACAGCTGTACATTGTAGGATCACAATCTAAATGAAGACATTCGCAATAAAAACTGAATCCATTTTGACACAAATACAAAACTAGCTGGATTCAACATATATGGAGCATGAACAAGTCAGAATTCCACAAAAATTCTCAAATACAGACTATAGGGCAGAAGAAATCAAGGGAAAATCTTGTAAACGGTATAAATTGAAGTTATTAGCGTATGTAATATGATCTTCCTGGGTCCAAAATCTAAAGATCCGTTGAGTTTAAGCACGACCTGATTCCACCCTGCAAGGGGAGGCAAAGTTGTTGCGCTGAATCGGTGCACTCAATTACATTGGCGTTCGCGGGGAGGTTTTTCAAGAGTTTTCAACACATGCAGGCAGGCAGGATAATCTCGTCCCCCACACATGGAAAGGACAGCGGCAACGTTCCGTCTCGCTCAGACATTGAGGTAATCTAAAGAGATTTTCAAAATTGAGTTTGTTGAATGTTACCTTTTCCTATTGCCAACTCCGCGCTTCGATTCCTTTCAAGAAAAAAAAAAAACTCAGCGGAATCGAATCAATTTTCCTTCCCTTTTGTATCGCAACTCGTGTGTTATAGTGGTTTCTCCAAGGAAGGCGATTTCCTTTAGTAATATTTCCGATTCTGTGTTATTCTCTACATGAAATGTCAGCTCCAGTGGTGGATTTAGATTTGCGACAAGGGACGGATGGCCTCAGAGCTCTACGTAAAGTTTATTTGTTGTTACATACATCATCAAAGAAATCAAAGCATGCTATAGGTTAGACACCCACAGATACAATTTAACAATAATAATTATAATACTTACTTACAAATGGCGTTTAGAGAACCCGCAGGTTCATTGCCGCGCCCACATAAGCCAGCCATCGGTCCCTACTCTGAGCAAGATTAATCCACCCCCTAGTATCATATCCCACTTCTCTCAAATCCATTTTATATTATTCTCCTACAACTCGGCCTCCCCAAAGGTCTTTTTCTCCTCCGTTCCCCAACTAACACACTATACGCATTTCTGAATTCCCTACGTTTTATAAGATGCCCTGCCCATCTCAAACGTCTGGATTTAATTAATTAATTAATTAATTTTATTTATTTAAATTTAAATATACAGAATAAAGAATATAATTACAAACAAACAAGAGAAATAGAAGTAAAATAATACAATCAATATAAAAAAGGAGATACAGTACTATTAACAAAATTTGAGACCGAATGAGCAGCGCTCGTGTTCGGTCGCAGTTCAGATATAATATTAATAGGCCTATAAGAGAATATAAAATAAAATAAAATAGGAAATAGAATTAAAATTACAGTTAGAGAAATTATATAATGCAATATTAATATAAGAGAAATATAGAAAAAAAATTATAATAAATAAGTAAAATAAAATAGGAACTAAAATTTAAATTACAGCGGTAATGGAATTATATAATATAATATTAACACTAGAGAAGAATAATATCGCACGTGAAAAGTAGGAATATATATATATATATATATATATATATATATATATATATAATAGAATACAATTATAATATAGATTGATTAATTCATACACATAGGCTATAAATTTATTTAATCAAATTGAAGATATTAACACGTTTCTAATTTTCTTGTTATATGTTAGTGGGTTACATGTTAGAAGTTCTGGGTGTAATTTAGTTAAAGCATTGTACAACCGAGGGCCAAAATTAATGCTATGCTTTAGACCAGCAGATGTGAGACATTTAGGTTCTACTAATGTTGAATTAATATTTCGTCTTGTGTCATAATTATATGTCTGTAATACAAACTTATTACGATTTTTATGATAAAATTTTTAAAAGCGTAGGCCTATACTTATAAAATGTTCAATATTAAATACATTAAATTCAGAATAAATTAATCTAGTTGGATAATCGAAACGTTTCTTCAAACAAATTTTAATTATTCGTTTTTGTAGTAAATTTAACGGACTAAGATTAATTTTTGTACTTCCACCCCAAACAATTATACATATTGAATGATAGACTGAATTTATAAATTGTTTTACGAAGCCTCTTACAAAGATAAGTAATGTGATGAGGCCATTTTAATGTTTCCCATTCTCCTGTAACTTCATCCCTCTCAGTCTCAAATATTTTCCTAAGCACCTTATTCTCGAACACCCTTAACCTCAGTTCCTCTCTCAAAGTGAAAGTCCAAGTCTCACAACCATGCAGAAAAACCGATGATATAACTGTTTTAAATAGGCCTATTCTAACTTTCAGTATTTTATACGATAAAGCAGACTCGATTACAAAATAACTGGCATTTCCCATATTTATTCTGCGTTTAATTTCCTCCGGAGTGTAATTTATATTTGTTACTGTTTCTCCAAGGTATTTCAATTTTTTCACCTTTTCAAAGAATAAATTTCTAATTTTTGTATTTCCATTTCGTGCTATGTTTTTGACACGAGATATTATAATAATAATAATAATAATAATAATAATAATAATAATAATAATAATAACAGCCATCGACGTAGTTTGGGCAGTAGCGCGTTTAGCTGCTGATCCAGAACTATGCTTAGGCGTGGGTTCGATTCCCGCTTGGTCTAGTTATCTTGTTGCGGTATCCCCCCTCGACGTTTTCCCCAACTGTACGGCGAATGTCAGGTAACCCTATGACAAATCTTCTGCTTGATATGACCAACCTAACTGGTGACAATGCTACATGTAACAAAATTAGCCAGTGGCAATTTTTATTTGACCAAATTGACCAGTGACCAAATGTACAGTGACACATTCTCCTAACCCCTTTATTTTGAGTGCATGTTTTGAATGTTTTTAGTGTTTTTGCCTGTCCATTTTTAACGTTTTAAGCGACTGCATGTCCCACCTCTGTGTAATAATGAAGCTACAAGACTACCAATGATTATGATGATGATTAGGGCCCGGATTTTGATGAAAAGTCAGTCATCTTTTCTGAGTAATGGAAGATGATGCAGAGTGGCAATTCAGTACATTCTCCAAGAAATGTGTTAGATATAGCCTATTGAGTTTTTATAGATCATCAAAGTGCATTTTTTCTTTGCTTATCAGATTAAATTTATTATTTAAAATTCATGTGTAGTTTTAGGATATTTTCTTCGTTTTTTGTTTAATTTTATATGTCATTTTTACATCGTATGTGGTTAAATTTTAATTTTTACGTAATTTTTATAGTTAAAGTAGCTAATCTGTATTTCTATGTAATAATTCAAGTCAAGAATTTTCCTTACGGATCGTTTTTTAACTAGCTCATACCCAACTGCAGTGCTCAGGTATTTATATAGGGCGTACGTTTTATCTTTCCACGCTAGTGAATGTACAGTGCAGCATTTTCGCTTCCGCTCTACATCCGCCAACGTGGAAGGATACGCACTGTATTAGCTGTATCATATTTTGTCTGCAGCAGTTTTAACGTTCTTATTTTAATAGAAGTAATGATCATTATTATTAATTGAGACAGGGAGATCAAAAACCCCACTAACTACAATTTTTGACAAAATTGAGTTGTGGGCTAGATGATGCTTTTAGTTTGTCCCGCATGCGTGGAAGGCAAGAATACACTAATATCGACATTCATCTGCATTCTGGGGGCTGTTTTAAAACTCGTGGGAGTCATAATTCTACTTATTCCATGGAATAAGAGAGTTTTTGCATACCAAGCTTAATTTCCCGGTAGGTGGCAACACTATCGCTCAACCAGCTGAGTAAAGTGATACGATACAGTATTCAGAATATCACAAAAATCTATGAAATCCGTGTAAGTAAGACTATTAAAGGCACAATATCGAGTCGATTAACTTCCAGAAACCCAATACAGATGCATCATTCTCCAGTCAACTGAAGTACAATTCAGCATTGCTATTGAAAGAAAAAAGCAAAAGGAGTTGCAAAATTTAATGCAGTTTATTTCTGAGGAAAGTAGGATGAATTACCAAACACTGTTTGCGGACAGTAATAATCTAGAATCTAGATGCACAGGAAGAACATGAGAGTGAGAGAAAAAACAGAATCTGTAACATGAATGAGACTGTGTTAACATTTTAATATTGTTTGTGGTTTTATTTGTGTATTTTTATGTGCTTTATGGTAATATGCGATTTTTTGTCTCATATATTTGAAATTAAAAAAAAAATGTAATCTTAATAATAATAATAAACTTCCATTTTCTCGTATATTGCAATGTTTCATAAGGGAATTATGATATACTTATCTTTTTTTCTTCACATGGCTCATATTTGTTCACTTTTCTTAATTCATACACTGTGGAAGTCAGAAAACCACTAACTCCAGCAGTGTTTATTTCAAATTGTAGCGTAAGATAATGTAAAAATTTAGGTTTTGAAGTATTTAATTAATAAAGAATGTAATTTTACATAGTATTAATAGATAAATGTATAATATTTAAAGTTAGTAAGAGAAATAATAAGATTTTTCTTTCTCCTGTAAAATTTGGTTTGTTGGAGTTAGGGAGTTTTGATTTCCCTGTCTCAATTATAAATCCACTAACAAATTTTGTTTTACAATACATGTTAATTATAAAGTAATCATTAGACCATTATTAATTATACAAATTAATAATTTTCATTCAGTCTTTTTTTTTTTACTCTTGTTGGTTATTTTAAGAGAATTTTCGGGAAATTTTATGGGCCATTTTTTGACATTATTTTAAGTCATAAACATCCGGGCCTTAAAGATGATAATGATGATGATGATAATTAAGGAGCGGATTCCTATGTAATTAAATATTTTTCTTGCGTGTGATAAAACACAATTAACAAAGTTAAAAATTCCGAATGTCAAGTTTCAAGTTTAAAACCCGAATTTTATTTCACATAAAAACACATATTTTCACAAAAAATTTATGTAAATACATATTTTCAGGAAATCTATTATAAACACATAAATCTTGGAGTTTTTTTTACTTAAATAACTTTTTTTCAAGAACTTTTAAATATTTTAAAACTAAATCAATTATATCACTCAGAAATACGTTATTTTTTTTAAGAATTCTTGGTTGCTTCGTGTTTCTATGGGCTGTGTGGTGTATCCGTGATCCATTTTTGTAATAGTATCGCCACAAGTTCTGAGAACTGCTAGGTAGCATATCAGTGTTATTATATGAGAATAAATTAACATGGACAAGAAGAAGAGATCTTGCAACACATAATTAGGAATGTTTATTGTTGCTGAAGATGATTTCATTCCGCGATTTGTTTGTGAAACACAACGGATAAGAGCTCGGGTATAAACATTATTCAATTTAAACAAATCTCTCACCTCTCGCTCATGTCTATGAAGTGAGGAAATACATCTTCTTGTGATTCCCCGTTATCGGACCATAAGCATAAGCTGCGTAGTGTAGACGTGGTGGGGTCGCTATAGGAAGCTTTTCTCCGACATTGTCAGTTAATAGCTAAAAACATTTTTTAAGTTAAGACGTATGTATATTAGCCTCTTAAGATGTCTAAAATCAAATCGAGTTTAAGATCGCGTCTACAGCAATATAGATGAATTTAAAAACATTTTTACTACTGACGGAAAAGTGTTATTTTGCCAACCAAGTGGTAAATCAGTAAGTGCAGATCAGAGCTCTCAGGTAACCCAACATTGCCGCTGCTTCACGTGTGAATTCACGGCAAAACTGTGGATATAAAAAATGTGTAAAGTTGTTCAAGTATTGGAGGGTGTGCATGTAGGTGAAATTGACGGTGTAGGTGTTTGTGACATTCCTCTCTTTAAATATGCACGTCTGACGTCCTGTGATGTGGAAAGATCGTTTTCACAGTATAATTCGTTGTTCAGAGATAATGGGCATGCATTTGTGATGGAGAATTTCGAAATGACCTTTGTTGTTCACTGCAATTCTCGGACAACTACTAGCAACTGATACTCAAGTGTGATTGGTGAGTACCCAGTAACATTTTTTTTTTTTTCAAGCTAAGTAAGGTATTTTTGTCATATTTAAATTTTTTTTTTATTTTTAGCAAATATTTTCGTACTTTTTAGCACATAAAAATAAACATATTTAAATTCAGAATAACTCTTCTCGGGTTCTCAGACAGGTGAGTTGGAAGCTAATCTCCAACTCAAGTCATATATATTTAAATTTTTTAGCATATAAAAATCCGCTCCTTAATGATAATGATAGTAAACTCATACTGGAGAACCAATAATACTCTTGATAAATAAATTAAAACTTCGTGTCATTGTACAAACACAAGTACGGGCTTACCTACAGAGTTATTAAGGTTAGTACTATAGACTTAATATAAGACAGTGTTTAAATTCTGTTGGAAAACTGTGTTTATAATCACGTGCAAAGATGCCGTATAATCAAGAAGGTACAATTATACAAAATCGTTAATTACGTCCCTCTTTTTACTCCCCTGCACTTTATGTGCGTAGAAGGGGGGAAAGAGTAATTTACAATCTCCTGCTGGGTAGAAAAGCAGCTGTAATTGCACAAATTGCGATTAAATTTAAGGTCTGTTCAAGTTGAAAACATGCACATTCAGATTTCAGCGATTACACAGGTTCTATTAGCTGAAAAATGAAGTAAAGATTTCCATTTGATTATTAATTAATATTAGCGTAAAATGCTAAATCGACAGGCGAGCATATATTAACCGCCCGGAACTTTGTGTAGTAACGTTACCCAGACACGCACCGCGGCCGGGGGTCACGATAAGCTGGACGCCGCAGTTATAGTCAGCCCGCATTACACGTCGCGCTACGAGAGAATGCGCTCTTCTCAGACCTCTAGAGGTGGGGAACAATAACGTAACAGTTGTTTTGAAACAGTTTCTTGTTTGAACTTATTCCATAAAGCAGAGATGGGCATCGTGCCTCACTTGAGAAATAATGTCTCACTGACCTTCACAGAGCTTATCGCTCTGAGTGATATCATCTTCACAGTCCCCGTTCCTCCCTCACATAGCTCCTAGGCGTGGGCAGGTTCTATATCAGTTTCATAAGCAATATCAGTGGTGGCATAATGGCATTATCAAAGCAGTGTGTACGCGTTAGAAAACGATTATTTCATGAGAAATGGGAGGGAGAGTTTTTTTTTTTTTGCTGTTTAGAAGGAGAGAACATACGATATATGTTAAGCTCGAAAATCCTATTAGGCATTAATAAATTTAATATACAACTACATTACTCCTTATATCATAAAGAACATGCTGAATTAGAGGGTAAGACAAATTTTTCGTACTATTCCGAAGAAAATTTATGATTTTAACATTTGCATAGTATACTAAATATGACATTATACCTTAAACACGCTGCATTAAGAGGTACGAGGAATTAAATGTTGTCTGTACGTATCATTTCCAAAAGAAATTTATAAAAAAAGATATCAAATGTGCGTAGAAAACGAAATATGATTTTCTGAAATTATTTTAGGTCGAGAACGTGCAAATCTATTAAGTAATCTTGATAACGCCAGAATATTCAAGAAAGTAAACGTAGATAACGTGATGGAATATTATTGGCTGGTTACGCAATTTCTCGCCTGTGATTTAAATCAATTCAATGATGGAGAAATAGTGAAGAGGTTTATGATTAAAGCTTCCGAATTAATTTGCCAAATTGAATAAAAGTTTTCGAGTCTCTCACGTTAACCAAGCGCTTTCCTAATAATTCGCCACTGACCGCCTTAGCGATTACGATAAGGTGACGCAGGTCACAGCAGTTTATATTTCCCATCCTACTCTGCAGTCTCCTGTCCTAGTAAAAAAACTATTTCAAATCGGATGCCTCACGTAACCGAAAATTGTGCCCATGTATGCCATAAAGTAACAGCACCTTGGAATACTACGTTGCAAAATAACAGTTTTGAACTGTACACTGGCGTTCAAAGATACCTGACCTAGAAATTTCTACTCGTGTAAGCGAGCTTTTTAACCACGGGATAAATCAGAACCAAAGATATAACTAGGGACCAGATTTTTATGTAATATCAAGGTGTGAAATATGTATATATTTATGTAAGAAAAATAAGCTGAATATGTACCAAAATATGTAAAATGGTGAAAATATTTAATATCAATATCTGGCAGGTATAGGTAAGACTCTCCAGTTGTGATTTCATAGAGCATCAGACTTTTTACCGCACACTTGACACATTACTATTTTTCCATCTGTAGTGAAAGCTTCGTCCATTGCAATCCATGATTTTATTTTTATCGTTAGGGTTGAAGATACAGGGGCAATTTTAGTTAGTTAAAAGCAGTAGATAAACTCACATGAACTTTATAGGTATTGTTAGTACTAAAACTAGAGAATTGAGTGAAATGAATGACACAACAGTTCTACAAGCACTGTTTCGCTTTACTGGATTAGGAGGAAATATTTTATTTTTATTTTAGTTGGTTATTTTACGACGCTTTATCAACATTTTAGATTATTTAGCGTCTGAATGAGATGAAGGTGATAATGCCGGTGAAATGAGACCGGGGTCCAGCACCGAAAGTTACCCAGTATTTGCTCATATTGGGTTGAGGGAAAACCCCGGAAAAAACCTCAACCAGGTAACTTGCCCCGACCGGGAGTCGAACCCGGGCCACCTGGTTTCGCAGCCAGACGCGCTGACCGTTACTCCACAGATGTGGACAGGAGGAAATAAGGGGAGATGTGGGACACATGCATTTTAGCTGCTCGCTGTAAGAAACAAGTACCTACTAAAACCTCATACTATACTGTTTTCGCTGTAAGAAAAATCCTAATGTAAAGCACGTTGCTGTCATACACGTGACTGACTTCCAGTCGAAACACTCACATGACGCAGGAAAATATAGTTCGTATTTGGAAACCACAATCTTGTATTATTTGAAAATAAAAAATTGAATTCTAGTTGTTCAATACGATGAAATATTTAACTTCACTCATATGTAACACGCTATGTAAAAGAAAACTACTTTTATATTTTGTTATGTACTATGAACGCGGATGAATACTAACAATAATACCGAAGTAGTCTGTTCTTGTAACAAGCTGGCGTCACTTGAGCTCGTAGTTGTTCACGTAAGCACGTGGTGCTGAAGTATGGCTTTTGCATCCTCAACTATTCATTGTGAAGACATAAGACTTAAAAACAATTTAATTACAGTAATTATAAAGTAAATGTTTCCTAAGCAAACGAATGCATAGCAGTGAGGTTAGACCTGCTTGACGAGAAACGGGAAATGTTTAACATGAAACAGAATGTACAACAGTAGGCGGGAACACGTACTGAGAATCTATGGCGCCAAACAGCGGCCAATGAAGCCTCACTTCAGTCACGTGCTATTGTTTTCATTAGGATTTTTCTTATAGCGAAAGAATTATAGAGGTGGGGAAGAATAACAGTTTCTTGTTTGAGCTTATTTCATAAAGTAACAGCACCTTGGAATACTACGTTCCAAAATAACAGTTCTGAGCTAGCACCCTGGCGTTCAAAGATATCTCACCTAGAAATTTCTACTCGTGTAAGCGAGCTTTTTAACCACGGGATAAATCAGAACCAAAGATATGACAAATAGACAAACTTTGAAAGAGCTCCGATAGTTTTCAGTAGGTGACATTATTGAAACGGGCAAAAATGTGTTTGGGAAAGAGGATGATGTAGATTAATAATAATCCTTAGCGACACAGCCCTTGAAGGGCCCAGACCGACCAGCCGGCTGCTGGCCTCACGTTCCATGCCGAAGCAGAAGTGGACGATCATCCAACCAGAATAGAGATATCGTGTGGTTAGCACGATGATCCTCCCAGCCGTTATAGGTGGCTTTCGTAACTGGATTTCACGATGCTAGGTGGGCACCGGACCCATACACTGGCCGAAATTTCATGAGGCAATTTATTCCCCCATGAGGACTCGAAAGAGCGCGCATTCCGTAACGTGAGTCCTAGACACGATGCCTTAAGGCTGATTCACAATAAACCGGGATCGGAAACAACAACGAGAACGAGAATGAAAATAATGTTAAAATAAATATATTTAAATGTGAGCATTTACAATAGCTCATTGTGAATGCTTACATTAAAATACATTTATTTTAACAATATTTCCGTTCTCGTTCTCGTTGTCGTTTCTGTTCCCGGTTTATTGTGAATCAGCCATTAGACCACGACGCCGCGGTATTTAGATTAAGTAGATAAATTATACTCATAATTAAGAATATCAGCCGTTATAGCCTGCACAACACATAACGGTGATGGAATTCAGCCCAAGTCCGTTGTAACATAAGAGGGGTGATCTGTTGAAAAGCATGAGTAATTTTTACTCTCAGATCATCGATGTTCCTCGATTTCTGTGAATAGACAATGTCTTTAACTAAACTCCACACGAAGAAATCAGGAGGGGTTAGATCTGGGGAGTTTGGGGGCCAAGCCAAGAGATAGCTGCTTCTCGTACTGGGTTTCGCCTGCGACCTCCTGCATGTCTTTTTTTTTTTTTTTTTACACAACCTGTTTCTACAAATGTTCGATACTACAACATTATGGAATTGTATTTAGGTACATTATACACACCATACTGACGTCGAAATTCCCTGTAAACTCTTTTAACACACTCAAATTTAGCATACCAAAGAACACATTGTGCCCGCTGTTGATTTGTAGTAGCCATTTTAATCATCTACGATTTTCATTTGTCCTTTCAGATTATGCATTGTTGATTGTCATATATGGAAACTCCCATCTTTTAATCATAATATAACCAGCAAGAGATTTTTCCTACTATCATAATAGCTTTATAGTAATAAATTAATATTATCCATACCCAAACGGATTAGACTGTATTACGATTCTGTTTTTGGCTTCAATATTGAGAATTAAGGAATATATTTCCTCTACTATCTGCGTCTACTATATATGCCTCGCGTACATTTACCGTTCATATTGGATTGCGTGCATACACGAGACACAATTAATTCAATTATGTACCCCAATCCCCGCGCCGCTCTGTGTTTGATTTCTGCTTCAATAATTCCCAGTTAATTCATTGTTTTTGCTTTACTTTTAAGTACAGTAAACTATTTTTATTTGAAATCTATAACTTTCAATTCGTGTATCAATAATTATGTTGGTCGTTTTCATTTATGGTATGGCCACAGTCTAGTATATATAATCAGAAGGTCAATACGTAGTAAATATGCATCCATAGCAGTCGCGGCTCGTGGTTTTAAAATTGAGGAAGGCTCTAGGCTGAAATGGCAAATTTTCAAGGTTTCGAGCATGAGTCTTTGTTTATTTATTTCTTTTTGTTTATTCGTGTATTTCCGTAACTGGGAATTTTTTAAAATAAGTTATTATTATTATTATTATTATTATTATTATTACATATATATAACGGGCACCTGACTTACCTTCATTCATTTGCTTGTAGACTAAATCGGCCCTTCTCTCTTTCGATATATTACACACAATTCATTGTTCTCAAATAAACACTCGCAAAAGGTTCTCACAATCACAAGTGCACAACCACATAAAATACTGATACTCGTATTACGAAGCAAGCCAAAACTAGTCCGCACACAAGAATTTCCGTTGTGTTGTTTTCCCTTCCCTGACGGAGGTTTGAAAAACTTTCACTTTATGGGATACTAGGGATACCAATTGTGTCAACGAATAACTAAACGACTCATTCATCTTATCATCGTAATGTTATCCTAAAATGCCAATTAGGCCTATGACCTACCGTAAAATGAACGAGAGAGCAGACACGTAACCTCAAGAATGGAGTGTCAGATATTGTTTCTTTTCTCTTCTCCAGTAGAGATTTTTAAAACTGTTGTTGTTGTTGTTGTTATCTAATGCAGGGCTTTGGCAACGAAGCCATTAGCGTTCTTGCTCTCCAATATTTCTCTGTGGTGGATCCAACAGGTAGAACTTCACAGGTTATGAGATGATCTTCAGTCATTTCTTCTTCTTTGTTGCATAGAGGGCAATTTGGATTTGTGTAAATTCCTATTTTATTCAAGTGTCTGGCCAAATAATCGTGTTCTGTAAGCAGTTTGAATTTTGCTACTGCAGATTTAGGTGGGATTTCTGGAATAATTTCTGTTTTTTTTTTTAATTAAAATGCTCCATTTTTTATCTTTGGCTTTCATACATAGTGCTTGGTTTTGCTTGATTTTATATTTATTTTTAATTAGTCTTTTGATGGATGTAAAAGGTAGGCTTGTATTTGTATTCTGAATTAAATTGGATCCTTTTTTGGCAAGAAAGTCAGCAGTTTCATTTCCAGCAATTCCGCAATGTGCAGGTATCCATTGCAATTGAATTCTTTTCTGTAGTTTTTGAAGTTGTTGGATCATTTTGTGACATTCTTTAATTTGGATTGACATCATTTTATATGAATTTATTGCATATAATGCTGCTTTAGAATCAGAGAGAATGACAGCATTTTAAAACTCAGAGCTAGCCAATGTTGGCAACGACTCAAGGCGTAAGATCTCTACGCCTTAACTCTATCCTCATTAGCCAGACTCCACTAGTAAACCATCCCGTCCTGTTTCTATTGTGCGGAAGGAACAGTGAAAGGTTGAGCATTTGGACTTATAACCTATCTCAAAAACATCTGTCGGTACCAACAGTTCCAAATATATTAACCGTTATTAACGAACAAGCCGAGTAAAATTTCGATATTTCTCCTCTAACGAAAATCTTTATTGTACTACTAAGCACAAACAAATGTCAAGATTTTTGTAGGAGATTTTTATAGGGGCGGCTCCGCCTAAGAGCCTTTAACTACGAGCCGCTACTGATCTATAGATAGTTGCTAACCACTAGGATCGCTACTAACCAGGGGCGAATGCTAGTCACGAAAGTTAGGCTTGCTCTTTTATTCATAGAGGAAGATGGGAGGATATAATAATTCATAATTAATAAAAAATAATCAGATCCACATAAATAATTTATTTTATAATTATGAAATCATTATGAGTCATGGATCATATTCGCTTATCAGATGTAGAAGTTCGATATGATATAACAAACATGGCCAACAAAACAGTTTATTTAGTTTTTTCGACCCTGCCAACCAATGCACATTGTTGTATTGAGCTGCACTGAACGAGCGCACATATTCTCTATAATGTCTGTCTTCCCTTGAATAGCCCTTCGGGAAAATGGATTTAATAATAAGGTTTCAATGACACACAATTCCGAACTCATTGCAATTCTTCAAATTAATGTTTAAAAATTAATAATACATGCAGCAGCTAACACAATTACATTGCACTCGCAAATCACAGCACATTCCCACTGTCTGTGTAACGTTAAATAGTCGTTGGTGTAGCTCTCGGACCAGAGCTTCAAAAGAAGCATGTGGTCCTAGGACGGACCAAGGAGGAAGGCACTTGCGCGCGCATCATATTCTCGCTATTTCTACGTCTTTGCTGTAGCTCCAAGAAACGAGCAAGCGTTGCGATACTTGCGGTATGCAATCTGCGGATTGTATTATGCCTATACAGTATTCCAAATATCAAAATAAATTTTAATGTACGTAACGCCATTTTGAGAAATACACATTCTACGAAAATATTGGGCTTGCGCAGCAAGCATAGCATGCCCTGAGAAATCGCCCCTGCTACTAACGCCTCATTATAGACAATGCGAAATAGTAACGGCACAGTCTATTGTTCCTAGCACCCTCACAACTCAAGCTTCGTGACTGAATATACTAGACTGTGGTATGGCAGTCAATGCTGTTTCATTGTCTACAATTTAAACTTCACATACCAATCCTTTTGTTTGAGGCTTGTTGATTAGTACGAAGTTAATTTTTGTTTTCATTCCGAGCTGTGTTTAGTATGTGATATTTTAAGTCGCACTTTCGAGCAGGAATTAGAATGCAAACACTAAGACATAAATGAAAACAGCGTGTTGGGGTTAATCAGGGAGACAGGGCGAGGGATTGGTGGGGGGCGAGGATCGCATGACCAGATCCATAGGGCTCAGTTGTTGCAGGTATCTGGGTGACATATCTGAGCGGCTCGGGGGTTGGGGCAGATAATTAAATTAATTGTGTTTCGTGTATGCATGCAACCCAATATGGACGGAAAATATACGCGAGGCATACACAGTTGATGCAGGGAGAGGGGGGGGGAAGAAATGATAAATTAATTTTATGGCTAGATAAATAGAACTCCCAGCCAGACACGCGAAACAGTACACAAAGCCTCTTCAGCGGGCACGATATCTGCATACCACTGCTGCCAACATGATACTGCCGAATATCTCTCCCTCTAGACAGACCGATTACGAGTGTAAGGGATGATGACAGAGGTAGTTAGGCCGGTTTATTGTCTGCGAAACATATTCCGAGCGCTCTGAATTCTTCCCGTATGCTTAGACCATTAAAGTGTGATAAGCCGTGATTTCCTGCTTAATAACAATAATCATGAATCCCTTACATCAGCGTTTCTCAAAGTATGGTCCGCGGACCACCTGCGGTCCTCGAGGTCTGCCCTTGTGGTCCTTCAAGAAAGACAGAAGAAAAAATAAAATTCGAACTAATTGCGTATCACACTATAGCTTAAAATCTCAGAGTTTGGAAATGACACATGGCAATCGCTTTCACTTTTTCTCCCAGTACAGACATTTTATGAAATTTATTACCCTACCCGTCTATCGACTTCCCACTCTACTCTCAGCAACAAAAGAGGGATTTAAAGCGCTATATATAGTGAGGATCACGTAAGTGTAGTTCCTAAAACTTTAATTTGGCCATCTCTTCAGTGTTGCCAACTAATACCAGATATTACCAAAGACAGTAAAATAACAATGCTACATATTGAAATAATAATAATAATAATAATAATAATAATAATAATAATATAGTATTAACAAAAACATTGTATTGCTCATATTTATCACAACTCATCTTTATGTTGCGAGATATTTCCTAAATGGTTCAATAATAAAATTTATGAAATAGTATATTTTCCTCCTAGACTTCTCGCACATTATGTTGGTCATTAGGATGATCTATGATCTAATATTAAAAAGCATTTTGTCTGACATGAAATTCATTTGTTTGACTAAAGAGTTTATGATTCATAAGACCTAACCTAAAAATGTATTTACTTAAGTTTACTTACATTTTCATCAGTTTCCTGTACTGCAAACCGAAATTATTGCTGCCAATATAACAGTTAGAAAATAACTGTCAGTTTTGATATTTGTCACTACCCCAAATTCAAAACGAAGTTGGTAAAAGAATATTCAACCTGAGAGCTAGAAAATCACTATAATCCACTAGCATATATAGTAATAGGGGGAACATAGTTAGGTTTCACCCTTAGGGTATTACATAAGCTGATCTTGACCATACGTGGTGTTTCTCGACATCTTTTCCCTGCACATCTGGCGCCGCGCCTGTAACCCAGCCAGGGACCACCCGAATTCGTAACAGAGGACCAAGTACCGAACCTTAATTCAATTTTAAAATATAAGTATACTGGCATTAAAATATGCTACGAAAATGATAAATTTGCTTTCGAAGGGAACAAGAGTAAGGTGGTCCGCGGAACTTTTCTGACTTTAAAAAGTGGTCCCCACTTCAAAAAAGTTTGAGAAACGCTGCCTTACATCACTTTGATTGCGCGTTGCTCTTGGGTAATTCATTTCATTTTCCAATTACACAAAATTTGGACCACAGAACAAACAAAACTACTCACTAAAGAGCTGAAGCGAGAGAATTGGAAATCGTGAAATTCTTGGATTGGTGCTAGAAAATATATTAATTTTTTTTTTTCACATTTCATCAAGATCCATTATTTTTCTGTTCTTGTGTTGGGGTTCTCGTCCGCTCCCCCCGGACGGCGCTCTCCCAGGCGATAGAGAAACACCACGCCCTTTTTCTAATTATGTTTTGTTTATACGAATGCAACTTCTTTCTCTCTGAAGACAAATAACAATCACAAGGAAGGAAAATTCGTTACAGGCCTACAGGGTGTAAGGGTTATAACTGACATTATTTTAAATGATGATTATTCATGCCATAAGGAAGAAAAAATGTTCTTACAATTTTTTTTTCTAATTGCAATATTTAACTAATTATTAAAGTTTACAATATTAGACGTTTTGCAACGTTGCTGGATGGGGAGGAATGCGTTGATAAGTACACAGTACAGCTCAAGCGGGTACAGTCATACCAGTACAGATGCTCTGTTCTAATGCAGGTGTGGGCCATGATAATATTATTGTTTACATAAAACGAGCAACAAATACAAACTTTCAATCTCATTAATAGAACATTACGATAAATTTACATTTTATGTAACAATATTGCTCCATTTTTATTGTATGTCTAAAAAATACACAATAATGGTTTTCTGCACAAAATCACACGAACATTTTTTCTAATGCAGAATTTTTATCTCTCCCGCTTCCGTAAAGCAGTATCATTTTTAAACAAGTTTCTGGCTGTGTGGTTTTCGAAACGGGGTAAGAGACTCCTAGTTCCTAAAAAGCGTTGAGAAATTGCTACAAAAGTTAGCAGATTAGGTAACTTTCTTTGAGGAAAACGTTGACGGTGCATCTTTCTTGTCTCACTTCAATTACGACGACTTTCTCCATAAATTATCAACATGTGATATTCCTAAATTGTAAATGACATTGTAAGTTCTTTATCGAATACCTGTACTGAACTGTCATCCGCTCTGCAGTAGACCTATGGACAGGGAGCTTGAACTCAGCTGACTCGTACTTACGTCTGTACAGAGTACTGCCTGCTGAACGCGTTGCAAGTCTCTCACACCAGAATATTAATAGATTTAAGCATGCATTTTTATTTAATTTCACGAAAACGTAATAGAACACACAAATATGTACTTATTTAAACTAATATTAACTCTTTGCTAAATATACCTACTGATGTAATTGTTTTCGTAATTTTACTAACTATATAAGCAGTATAATGCAAATAAAATAAGAAAAGATTTTTTTTCTGGGAGAACTATCAAGTTTTGACCCTATGTTGTAAGGACATTTTTTGATCCTGTAGACCGTCCCCGACGACTGTAAAAAGGACGGCACTTATACCCCTTACATCAGTGGTCGTCAGCACTCGTTGAAATGTGCAAAGGGTACGCGGTGCCGTCTCGTGTGCACCGTCGTGCAGCAGGGAGAGGTAGAGAGCATACCCGCTAGCAGCTACGGAGTGCACCATGATGCACTGCGTTTTCCGCAGGTAAGGGAGACTAGCTCCAGCGTGCTCTGTGCTGACGATCCCTGCCTTACACTCTGTATACGAGTATATTAAACAAAACTCACTAAGACTCAGCAAGTTAAATGGCGTCCGTAATACAGTAAATAATTACCCTACATAACCGAGCCTGAAATAAATACATCGTCCACCATTTGGTTGACTTTCATAGCAGTGGTTCTAGTATTGTGTTTACGTTCACTATTACAGATATTATCTCGGACGGCAAAGAACGTTGGGAAGGATTAAAAGATACAGTTATACTTTACACCTATCTCTACATGTGATTTCTTGGCTGAATTATCTTGGTATAACTGCAGTTATGTTGATGCTAACGAATATGTATTTTTTTCTATTGTAGGTATCTGTTTCTCATGGAATTCTATTGTGTCACAAGAGTTGCTCGGTTGTCTGTCTGTCGCCCGCACTCAAATAATGGTACTCTTATATTAGGCCAATGCATTAATTGGTCACCACTCGTGGCTCTTTAATTTTTCGATCACTGAGCTGGATAGATCTCGTTCCTGATCATACAACTTTGAAATTGAACCCGGGTAACTTATGGCTAGTAATCGAATCGGAGACCTTTCGTGCTAGAGAGACAGGTAGGCGAACAAATTAATGTTACTTGGCAAACATCCGAATTCCTTAGCTTAGCAAGCAGGTAAATGTATACACGAATACAATTTTTTTTAACGATTCTTAATCCATTTTCCCTTCGTAGCCACTAGCCTACGTTTATACGTGGATATCGTCCCATTTCCTACGACTCACTCGTGACTCCTAATTGACGTACAGTACATATGTAATTAATGTTATAGGCTTAGTGCGTCAGGTTATGTCTTTTTTAATCGGAGATATTTGAACAATAATTATCGGTGACGAAACAAGCGAAAGACTGACAGTCTCGAACGCACGAATATTGGGCCCGTCTTCAATCATTCGAATTAGACAGTCATTAGTCTAACAATTATATTCGTTTGCCTTCGGTACCGTTAACGATCCGCCTCACGTTTACTTCATTGCTTGTATTAATATTCAATTCGCTGTTAATATATCACAAGAAGCTATTTTTCATTTATCACTATCTTTCCGTTAAAAACACTGGTCAACAAAATTAAACATTTTTTGTTAAAAGATAAGGAATGGGTGATTCTTATAGCTTTTTTTAGTGCTGATTTTAGATCTGTTTTCAAAATATTTCTACCACCCAGGGTTTTTGAGTAATTATATGAAATATGCTTCATACTTTTCTAATATTCATACCTTGTAAAATTTTACCTAAAATCATATTTATTTACCTAAAATGTGTGTGAAATAAATTTTAGGCTTTACTTCGCTTGAGGAACATCTCTTTTGAGTGTCCAGCAGTAGTCTGACAGAATATTTGGGCTCCATTTTTCCTGGTAGCGTCTTTCCATTTCAGAAAAGAACCTGATGAAAACGCTCCCCATGTTCGTCGCTCACTACCCGAAGGTTTTGAGGAAAAAAATAGATGAGAATCCAAGAAGTTATTTTGAGAGATACATGACACGTTATAGTTATGTATTAGCTCGCTGAAAAGTTCTCTGTAATCTTCTGATCTGTACTTCCTAGAAAGTAACATTCTATTAAGTGATTCTTAGGTTCCCAGCATATCATTGAAACTGGAAAAGACATATGACGGGATCCTTTTAGCAAACCAATTAGGCTAATAGAATTACATGGAGCACAAAAGATTTAAGAGCACGGTTCCTGTCCTCATCTATTTTTCAATCAAAAGAACACTCGTAAACTCTTTTAACTACTGTAGTAAAATTCACTTGTGTGCTTTCAAAGTTAATCACAAACTTAACAAAAATTGTTTGTGATTTACACAGTATAAGATACTTTTATCACACTTAAAATTAGGACAAAGAAAACATGGGTTTTAAACTTGTTTCATGATTGTAAGTTCCAATTCAACTGAGAGTTATACTAACTCTCGCAGTCTTATGAGAAATAAAATTCATTTTTATGAAATCTGACTTCAGAGGCAACAGTGATCTGAAGTTATAGGTCAATTGTTAACGCAATAAAATGAAATATCTTAAATATTTTCTTTCCATTAACATGTTAAGGACTGTATATAGCAATAAAAATGATTCATTTTTTCTAAAATTACAAAAATAAAAAAATGGTGGGTGGTAGAAAAATTCTGACTTTATTTTTGGAATCAACATGATATACAGGGTGTATCTAAATTGGTGTCAAATATTTCGGGGACGTGTTTCTAATATCAAAACAATTAAAAAAGTTAATAAGAACATGGGTCTGAAAACCATTCGTTAGGGAGTTATTAAAGGATTTGTCCCTTCATTGACCGCTGATTGTTTGATGGTTTTTTTGTTTGCTTGTATTTTGTAGAGCAAAGAAATCAGAAGAAAATGTATTCTGTGAGTGAACAGAAAGAAATGATTTGCATCATCTAATTGATGATGTGCTTCTGGACGTCATCCAACGAATGTGTTTTAACACGATGCTGCTCCATCTCATTTCAGTCTGATAGTTCGTAATTTTTTAATGATCGATTTCCCCAAAGATGTATTGGTCGAAGGGGATTCATTGCATGGCCTGCTCGATCGCCTGATTTGAATCCAATGGATTTCTTCGTCTGGGGACATTTAAAGTCCCTGGTTTATGCGACTCCTGTATTTAATGTTGATATTCTGAGAGCGTATCCAAACTGGATTTCACGAAATACGAAACACTCCAGGAATTTTCAACAGAGTACGCCAGAGCATGTAACGCAGGTTTAGGGGATACATCGAATTAGGAGGAAGCCACTTCGAGCAATTTTTGTAACATTAAATTTTGTCTTGTAACTCTGAAATAAATTATTTTGAGACCGATGTTCATATGAACCTTTTGTAATGTTTTTGTGTTACGAACACATCCCCGAAATATTTGACACCAATTTAGATACACCCTGTATAAGAAACAGAAATTGTACATTTAACAAAATCATTCTTGACCAGTGAAATGTAAGCATGAACAAATACACAACGGCTTTAGAGTCATCATTATTGTTCTTTTAGTTATTATCTGTAATCGACTTAGTTTTATGTTTAATAAATTTTACCTATACTTCATTCCATAATGTCTGACAGGCGATGTAAATATTGCCGGCAGAGGAGGAGAGAAGTATAACTGCTATTCAAACAATGACAAAGCTCTCATTCCACGCTTGACTTGAAGTCGGGCGGGAGTATAACGCGTCAGACCGCCCAACTTCAAGGTGAGAGTGAAATAAGAGCTTTGCCATTGGTTCAATAGCAATTATCTTTCTCTTTCTGCCGACAATGTTTACGTCGCCTGTCAGACATCATGGAACGAAGTATAGTACTGAACAACGTGGATAAATTCTATTTGTTTCGATCTCGATAAAGCTTTCGCCTTCGTTTCATTTATCTTGCATCACATGCTGCTAAATATTGGCGTAGAAAATGTCAATTACGATAGAAATTTACCATGTAAGACTGTTTAATAATCCATCGGAGCCCTCTACTTACATTGTGGAAACTACAGGGCTCAAATTTAGAATATTTTACATTTAGTATTTTCATTCATAACATCTATATGAAATTTAGATTTAGAAATGTTTGTGTTGACGTTAGATTGCATGTTATTCTTCTGATTGTGTGAGTGAAGCGTTTGGATTAGTTTGCTCACAAGACACCACAGAAATTAATATTAGAAGAAATACTTTTAATGATGAAGACTTATCTGAAAAAGAGTGATTGTGGAAAGATAAAAGGACGATTTGCAAGAGAATTACCTAATGTTACCGTTGCACATAGCAACAACAGCAAAAGACCACTCCTAACTATAAATACTCAACTAACACAATCAGAAGAATAACACGCAATCTAACGTTAACTTTTTATTTATTTTATTTTATTATGTTATTTTACGACGCTTTATCAACATCTTAGGCTATTTATCGTCGGAATGAGATGAAGGTGACAATGCCGGTGAAGTGAGTCCAAGGTCCAACACCGAAAGTTACCCAGCATTTGCTCATATTGGGTTGAGGGAAAACCCCGGAAAAAGCCTCAACCAGGTAACTTGCCCCGACCGGGAATCGAACCCGGGCCACCTGGTTTCGCGGATACACGCGCTAACCGTTACTCCACAGGTGTGGACTCTAACGTTAACACAACCACTCTTACAGAGAGACTGAGCGTGCGAGAGGCGGTTTGCCGCGTGTTGTATGGCCTTCGTGTCGGTCGCGCGTTACTCCGCTAGTCCGAACTAATTGGGCCGAGGCCTGTTCGAATTAAACGGGGGACGGGAAAGCAAACAGGAAAACCACACCTTATCCCCTTCCCATTCTTCACTGTCCACCGCTTTGCTCAGTTTCGAGGTTTATGAAGCGTTAGTGGAACATTTCCGCTTCGTTTATTTTATCTGCTCTTCATCAGAAGACGCTGATAGATTGTCATAATACAGAGGGTTCGCTTACATAATGTAAATGCGACTACGTGCAATTTGTGATGTGTACATACATGTATAAGGAATGTGTTGGACTCACGAAAGAGTTATTTTTTTATGTTTTGTTACTTCGTCATTTTTTCAGATTGCAGTGTTTTATAGATCTAGTCACAAATTATTTATGGAAATATTTTTTGAAGCCAAGAACCATTATTTTCAATCCGAACTTTATTAATCACCAATAAACGTTTTTCTTTCGAAAATAATGAATTTTCTCTCTTCTCACCATATTACCTTCATATGGTCATATTATCTGCACAATATAAGATTTTTCAAAATGTAAAAAACAAAGAACTCTGGTTTAAAGAAATGTCTTGGATTATTTTTATGTGTATGAAAAAAGAATCAAAGTTCAAGCAAACACACGAACATTTTATTTAGGGAATAATACAGTCATGAAAAAATTAATTTAAATTAAGGTAGCCATATTACCTTCAAGTACCTTACAATATTTTATTACTTACACAACACAACACTCGCTATTACTAATATACAACAAACGGCTTTTAAGGAACCCGCAGGTTCATTGCCGCCCTCACATAAGCCCGCCATCGGTCCCTATCCTGTGCAAGATTAATCCAGTCTCTATCATCATATCCCACCTCCCTCAAATCCATTTTAATATTATCCTTCCATCTATGTCTCAGTCTCCCTAAAGGTCTTTTTCACTCCGGTCTCCCAACAAACACTCTATATGCATTTCTTGATTTGCCCATACGTGCTACATGCCCTGCCCATCACAAACGTCTGGATTTAATGTTCCTAATTATGTCAGGTGCAGAATACAGTGCGTGCAGTTCTGCGTTGTGTAACTTTCTCCATTCTCCTGTAACTTCATTCCTCTTAGCCCCAAATATTTTCCTAAGAACATTATTCGCAAACACCCTTAATCTCTGTTCCTCTTTCAAAGTGTGAGTCAAAGTTTCACTACCATACAGAGCAACCGGTAATATAACTGTTTTATAAATTCTAACTTTCTGATTTTTTGATAGCAGACTAGATGACAAAATCTTCTCAACCGAATAACAAACATTTCCCATACTTATTCTGCTTTTCATTTCCTCCCGAGTGTCATTTATATCTGTTACTGTTGCTCCAAGATATTTGAATTTTTCCACCTCTTCGAAGGATAAATCTCCAATTTTTATATTTCCATGTCGTACAATATTCTCGTCACGAGACATAATCACATACTTTGTCTTTTCGGGATTTACTTCAAAACCTATCGCTTTACTTGCTTCAAGTAAAATTTCCGTGTTTTCCCTAATCGTTTGTGGATTTTCTCCTAACCTAGCCTACGTTATCACTAATATTTATATTTAAATTACATTTATTTGTCATAGTACGGAGGAGGAACCCGAAGGCTTGTAATGCACCCTGAGGCTTATCGCGCTTACCACTCCTATTCTGTGAATGATTGGGTAGCCGAAAGGCCGCGCTCTTGCACAAGTACAGCACGCTGCACCCTGAACTTTACCCGGGCTATTGTATGGATAACGGTGATATATGAATTAATGATGGCGAAATGAGTCCGAGGTCCAACACCGAAAGTTACCCAGCAATTCTGCTTCAATTGGTTGAGGGAAAACCCCAACCAGGTAACTTGTCCCAACCAGGATTTGAACCCGGGCCCGCTCGTTACACGATCAGACGTGCTAACCGTTATTCCACAACGATGGACACAGTAAGGCTTACTGCATCCAAATGTTGCAGATCAATGGGGACTGTAGGCCTAATTTTGTAGATAATAGTAATACGCGCGAAATTTTCCACAATTATTTTCTTTGTTAGGCTTATATTTTACCCTTATAGATATCTAAAATACCATATTTAAGCAAAACAAACCCGTTAAATAACGAAAAATTTCGATCATTGTACAAATTATGTCAGTAACTACGAAGTAGCCCTACTAACTTAACTTACTTACTTACTTACTTACTTACTTTTAAGGAACCCGGAGATTCATTGCCGCCTTCACATAAGCTCGCCATTGGTCCCTATCCTGAGCAAGATTAATCCAGTCTCTATCATCATATCCCACCTCCCTCAAATCCATTTTAATATTAACCTCCCATCTACGTCTCGGCCTCCACAAAAAAAAAAGGTCTCATTCCCTCCGGCATCCAAACTAACACTCTATATGCATTTCTGGATTCGACCATACGTGCTACATGCCCTGCCCATCTCAAAAGTCTGTATTTAATGTTTCTAATTATGTCAGGTGAAGAATACAATGCGTGCAGTTCTGTGTTGTGTAACTTTCTCCATTTTCCTGTAACTTATCCCTCTTAGCACCAAATATTTTCCTAAGAACCTTATTCTCAAACACCCTTAACCTATGTTCCTCTCTCAAAATGACAGTCCAAGTTTCACAACCATAAAGAATAACCGGTAATATAACTGTTTTATAAATTCTAACTTTCAGATTTTTTTACAACAGACTGGATGATAAAAGCTTCTCAACCGAATAATAACAGGCATTTCCCATATTTATTCTGTGTTTAATTTCTTCGCGACTATCATTTATATTTGTTACTGTTGCTCCCAGGTATTTGAATTTTTCCACCTCTTCAAAGGATGAATTTCCAATTTTTATATTTCCATTTCGTACAATAATCATGTCAACAAAAGTGATATTCCTCGAAAGTTACTACAGTTAGTCTTGTCCCCCTTCTTAAAGATAGGTATGATTATGGACTCCTTCCATTGTTCTGGTACAGTTTCCTTTTCCCAAATAGAAAGTACAAGCTTATAAATTTCGTTAGATAATGCGCTTCCACTCTCTTGTATTGAATATATTGAATAAGCAGTCACGGACAGCCGATGAGGGGTGGTCGTCCAGCTTGGGGGTCGGGCGAAGGGCTAACAACCCTTCACCGTAAAAAATAGCTTGTTACGAAATCTCTAAATAAGCCTCGAAATGGGACTGATTCTCTGGCACGAAGTGGTCCTAAGCCTATATATCCTCTATCTAAAAAAAACTGCGAAATATGCACCAAGTTTTTCTCGCCAAATACAATCTCGTTATCAGTAACTACATAGGCGCTAAATAACCTAGTAGTTATTACAGTGTCGTTAAACAACCGACTAAAATAAAGAATAAATACAAAAAAATTGGTCTACATATTTAGTTTTCTGAAGAACTAAAACAGAATATTATCAGGTGAATACGAAATCGAAGTCATATCGTATCTGATGCAGCTAAATAAACACCCTAATTATACAGACACTGTTGATTATAACAGTGAGGACAATCTTGAATTTTCGTGGACAAACTTCATTTTCACATAGTGTTTGTTTATATGATACAAATCTCGTGATAGCACGGAAGTCCTGCGTCAGTGTGTTCCATGCTAGACGGCTATAACACTGCTTCATGCGGGTATCAGGTCAATGTATGTTATCCCATACGGTCAGAGATATACGACGGATAAAATCGCATGTTACAGACTAGAGCATTGATCAATAATTAATATCATCATGTGCACAGAGTTCATTTTGTGAAAGGAAATGTATTCGATATGATATAGATACGTTAAATGATTTTTAAGAGGGAGACTGATCTAATTTATAAGACGATGGCAGTTAGAATATTAAATTACGTTTGTAATTGGATAGTTTATCTGATATGATAAAGTAACAATAGAGATTTAAGTGCATATGCTCTAGTAACAGGAACGAAATCATTGCCAAGATGTATCGTTGATGATTACGAGATTAAAAATTATTTTAAACACGTATTTCCATATGTATACATAAATACGTACTTTAGTAGCTAGAGCAGTGATCGAAAAAGATACGTCATATAAAATGTAGCCCGCAATACAGAGAAAAGGGGAAGATAGGAAGGCAAGGGTACTGTTCTCCAACCAGGAGATAAACCGTGAAAGGAATGTGCTTACTATTGCGTCATCTATTGGAGCGAAGTAGATAGATAATATTACCGTTATAACGTCAGTTTAAAAAACATGCGCTCTCCTGCATATGTTATTTCCTGTATGGAGGGATTAAAAGACCAGGAGATTAACAGTGATCTAATTTTGTAACTAGGGTGGTATAAGTATGTGTGTATCAGTGTTATCGTTTGTGCTTTGAGAGTTAGCCAATGGAGATGCATGTACCCACATGTGTGACCTTATGACATCAACATTCATTCACAGCATCACCCCGTTGCGTCTCATTCCCTGGAGACTTTCTCGTGGTTGGAGCACGGTACCTGGACCGCTTAACGCTGAATGAACAAGTGATGGCTAATGGGAGGGAGATCATTCCTTAACCCTCCACCCTGCTCGAGTATTAAGGGGTTGACTCGCGAATCAAAAAATGCCGACCGCTTAACTAGAGTAAAAAAAGAGCTAATTTTAGTATAAAATTCTTGTGTAAAATAATGTACCTGCTATAATAATAATAATAATAATAATAATAATAATAATAAATAATATTTAATCTTCCTCAACTTGGTGAGGTTGCTAAACACAAAAAATGTTAAACAGTAACATTTAAGGTGAAACATTAAAAATGTCTTACAAGAACTTAGAAAGCATGATGGAATATTCAGATTGTCAATTTCTATAAATGAATACAATATAATATTTTATTACTCAGTCAATGACAAATCAATGTAAAATAATGACTTATTTTTTAGTCATTAAGTTTATATACATGAATTACAAGATTGCGAACGTTTTCGCCTATTCAGGCATCCTCAGGCAGAGTTATACAATATCTCAATGTCACATACGTAGCTATTGGTGGTGAGTACTATTTGAATTAATGATGTACAAGCCATCTCCATTAATAAAATGTAATATTACAGGTAGTAAACTTAATAATGTTAAAAATGTTAAAACCATTTAGTAATTAAACTTCATAATATGTGGAACTCTTGTTCAGTCCACATATTATGACGTTTAATTACTAAATGGTTTTAACATTTTTAACATTATTAAGTTTACTACCTGTAATATTACATTTTATTAATGGAGATGGCTTGTACATCATTAATTCAAATAGTACTCACCACCAATAGCTACGTATGTGACATTGAGATATTGTATAACTCTGCCTGAGGATGCCTGAATAGGCGAAAACGTTCGCAATCTTGTAATTCATGTATATAAACTTAATGACTAAAAAATAAGTCATTATTTTACATTGATTTGTCATTGACTGAGTAATAAAATATTATATTGTATTCATTTATAGTCTTACAAGAAGTTTGTTTACAATAAAGTGAAACTTATAGTGTATAACGTTATACAATAATGAAAATTTGCAGTAAAATAAAAAACAGATAAAAAAATAAAATAGAATGATAAATTCAACTGTAATTTGAATTGAAATACAAGTGTCGCCGTAAAATCTGCAGAGAACCCTTCAGAACTATCATAGAAATATCCTTAATTGTTGTTGTCGGGACTCCAAATTTATGACACGAATTGTTTTGTTATGGTCCCTCTAGCGCCCACCATTAATTCGATGACTTCTATATCCCTGGGTTTATATGATGTTTTGTAATAAGGGATAGTTGGTTCATAAATTCTCCTTTTCTCTAAATTAATCCCCTCAGGTTGATTCTGATCTGATGGTCGGATCCAGAATGTAACCTTTTCGTCTCCAGGTTTAAATGTTACAATATCAATACGCCGAAGACTTACGATATCCGCTATTCCATGGACTTCTTCATAGGTAGTGTAACCATTGGACTTCAGGCATGTTGCGATTACAGACCTGATCTTGTGATGATTGCTGATACAAAGAGTTTCGCCAAATGGGCATGAACCCAACATTCAGTTCCAGTAAAGTTTGGTGGAAGGTAATATCATGCCATTGAAAACAATTTATTGGCATGACTGTACTATACAGGAAACGGTGTATTTAAATGCCTCAGGCATTGGTTTTAACATTACGATCATGTGTTCGAATCCGCTTAGCGCTTGAATGTTTGTCAATTGTCAATATAATGGTAATGATTGCAGATGGAGCGTGGGAAGTGCCCACACATTATTTAGGCCACTAACGTTACCTCGTTGTACCACGTCTAAGTTTAACATGCGAGTCCCGTCATATAATAATAATAATAATAATAATAATAATAATAATAATAATAATAATCATCATCATCATCATCATCGGTTCCTATCCTGTGCAAGATTAATCCAGTCTCTATCATCATATCCCACCTCCCTCAAATCCATTTTAATATTATCCTCCCATCTACGTCTCGGCCTCACCAAAGGTCTTCTTCCCTCCGGCCTCCCAACTAATACTCTATATGCATTTCTGGTTTCGCCTATACGTGCTACATGCCCTGCCCATCACAAACGTCTGGATTTAATGTTCCTAATTATGTTAGGTGAAGAATACAATGCGTGCAGTTCTGCATTGTGTGACTTTCTCCATTCTCCTGTAACTTCATCCCTCTTAGCCCCAAATATTTTCCTAAGAACCTTATTTTTAAACACCCTTAACCTATGTTCCTCTCTCAAAGTGAGAGTCCAAGTTTCACAACCGTATAGAACAACCGATAATATAACTGTTTTATAAATTCTAACTTTCAGATTTTTTGACAGCAGACTAGATGACAAAAGCTTCTCAACCGAATAATAACAGGCATTTCCCATATTTATTCTGTGTTTAATTTCATCCCGAGTATCATTTATATTTGTTACTGTTGCTCCCAGGTATTTGAATTTTTCCACCTCTTCAAAAGATAAATTTCCAATTTTTATATTTCCATTTCGTACAAATATTCTCGTCACGAGACATAATCATATACTTTGTCTTTTCGAGATTTAGCCTACTTCCAAACCTATCTCTTTATTTGCTTCAAGTAAAATTCCCGTATTTTCCCTGATCGTTTGTGGATTTTCTCCTAACATATTCACGTCATCCGCATAGACAAGAAGCTGATGTAATCCGTTCAATTCCAACCCTCTCTGTTATCCTGAACTTTCCTAATGGCATATTCTAGAGCAAAGTTAAACAGTAAAGGTGATAGTGCATCTCCTTGCTTTAGCCCACAGTGAATTGGAAACGCATCTGACAGAAACTGACCTATTATTAGGCCTAATAATATGTTAATCAAGATTAGCCTAATTGGGAAATTAATAGAGAATATTCGAAGAGAGATGGTCAGGTAAACAGATTCGTACAGAACGGAGACGAAATTATCGTGCGAAATCAGTGCCAAACCTCGGAGTAGATCTAGTGGGTTATTCTGGAGACGTTGCGCGTGTATGGTCATGATCAGCTCTTCCTCTATCGATCATGAGGGTCTCTGCGGATGAAGAGGGGAAAGAGGAGCAGCAACAAAATGGACGCTACCGTGGCTCAGAGTTTTATAAGCAGAATGTCTTCGACATTCATTCGTATTTTATTACTTTGTACAATTAATACAATCTAAAGGATTTAATAGAACAGTGAAGACTGTTTAAGGACACTTTTCAATTGCAGAAGTTATAAAATGCAGTGTGAAAGGGAATAACATAACATTTAAAATGTTATTCTTTGTGAGAAATATAATACAGAAATGTTTGTCATGACGATGATTGGCATAGGCCCACTTTCTAAGCAAATCTTTCACGACGTTTTCTAACAATTCAGTTTTCTTTGAATATAATTTTGCTTTGTCAGATAAGGATGGCAGTGTACTAGAAAAAATAATAAACTTAGACCTACTATGTTTAAATATGAACATATAGCCTAACATAATGAACGAAAACAACCAATTATGGCGTAACATTTGTATGAATAGCCTATGTCTTTCAAATATATGGATTAATATTACCAATATGGATAAAAGCTACGAATTGTGTTGCTGTTAAAATTAAAATTACAACATAGTGAATATATCCTTCAAAGATATGGACATCTAATATTACGATCAGAGGTTGGATTGTGTTGTTTTTTAAATCAGTCTGATATTGAAACGCGCATATCCTTCAGAGATATAAATTTATATCATTTTGGATTGAAGCTATGGATTGTGTTGTTAAAATCAAACAGGCCTATTGATATCAGAATGGATGTAGGCCTATCCTTCAAAGATATGAACATCTAACATTATGATGAGAGATATGGATTGTGTTGTTTTTACATAGTCTAATATTGCACGTGCATATCCTTCAGAGATATAAATTTCTATCATTTTGGATTGAAGCTATGGATTATGTCGTTAAAAATCAAATATTGGTATTACATTCCATGTATCCTTAAAAATATGAACATCTGACATTACGATGAGAAATACGGATTATGTTGTTTTTAAAATCAGTCTCATATTGCTGGCGCATATCCTTCAGAGATACAAATTAGGATATACAAATTTATAACATAACTTTAGATTAAGGCAATGAATTATGTCGTTAAAATCAAATTGATATCAGAATGCATGTTTTTTTTTTTCAAAGATAAGACCATATAGGCCTGCTACTATAATTATGGGTAAAAGCTATGGATTATGTTGTTACACCAAATTGTTATCCTTGAAAGATATGAAAATATACCCAATAGGTTTATCATCATAGATGAGCATTATGAATTGTGTCGTTAAAACCAAACTGATATTAGAATGCATATATTCTTCAAAAGACATGAATATATGGATGAAAGCTATGGGTTATGTATTTAAAAACGAATTGTTATCCTTCAAACTTTAAAGTGATTTAAATTATGGATGAAAGTTTTGGATTGGGTTGTTAAAACCAAACTGATATCAGAAGTCATAATAAACATACTGTATAACGTTATCAATGGATTGTTATTTAAGTCAAACTAATATCAGAATACATATATTTCCTTCAAAGATTTGAACATATAAGCCTACTATCATTTTGGATGGAAGCTATGGATTATGTTGTTAAAACCAAATTGTTATCCTTCAAACTTTAAAGTGATATAAATTATGGATGAAAGTTTTGGACTGGGTTGTTAAAACCAAACTGATATCAGAAGTCATAATAAACATACTGTATAACGTTATCAATGGATTGTTATTTAAGTCAAACTAATATCAGAATAAATATATTTCCTTCAAAGGTTTGAACATATAAGCCTACTATTATTTTGAATGGAAGCTATGGATTATGTTGTTAAAACCAAATTGTTATCCTTCAAACTTTAAAGTGATATAAATTATGGATGAAAGTTTTGGATTGGGTTGTTAAAACCAAACTGATATCAGAAGTCATAATAAACATACTGTATAACGTTATCAATGGATTGTTATTTAAGTCAAACTAATATCAGAATACATATATTTCCTTCAAAGATTTGAACATATAAGCCTACTATCATTTTGGATGGAAGCTATGGATTATGTTGTTAAAACCAAATTGTTATCCTTCAAACTTTAAAGTGATATAAATTATGGATGAAAGTTTTGGACTGGGTTGTTAAAACCAAACTGATATCAGAAGTCATAATAAACATACTGTATAACGTTATCAATGGATTGTTATTTAAGTCAAACTAATATCAGAATAAATATATTTCCTTCAGAGATTTGAACATATAAGCCTACTATCATTTTGGATGGAAGCTATGGATTATGTTGTTAAAACCAAATTGTTATCCTTCAAACTTTAAAGTGATCTAAATTATGGATGAAAGTTTTGGACTGGGTTGTTAAAACCAAACTGATATCAGAAGTCACAATAAACATACTGTATAACGTTATCAATGGATTGTTATTTAAGTCAAACTAATATCAGAATAAATATATTTCCTTCAGAGATTTGAACATATAAGCCTACTATCATTTTGGATGGAAGCTATGAATTATGTTGTTAAAACCAAATTGTTATCCTTCAAACTGCAAAGTGATATAAATTATGGATGAAAGTTTTAGATTGGGTTGTTAAAACCAAACTGATATCAGAAGTCATAATAAACATACTGTATAACGTTATCAATGGATTGTTATTTAAGTCAAACTAATACCAGAATAAATATATTTCCTTCAGAGATTTGAACATATAAGCCTACTATCATTTTGGATGGAAGCTATGGATTATGTTGTTAAAACCAAATTGTTATCCTTCAAACTTTAAAGTGATATAAATTATGGATGAAAGTTTTGGATTGGGTTGTTAAAACCAAACTGATATCAGAAGTCATAATAAACATACTGTATAACGTTATCAATGGATTGTTATTTAAGTCAAACTAATATCAGAATAAATATATTTCCTTCAGAGATTTGAACATATAAGCCTACTATCATTTTGGATGGAAGCTATGAATTATGTTGTTAAAACCAAATTGTTATCCTTCAAACTGCAAAGTGATATAAATTATGGATGAAAGTTTTAGATTGGGTTGTTAAAACCAAACTGATATCAGAAGTCATAATAAACATACTGTATAACGTTATCAATGGATTGTTATTTAAGTCAAACTAATATCAGAATAAATATATTTCCTTCAGAGATTTGAACATATAAGCCTACTATCATTTTGGATGGAAGCTATGGATTATGTTGTTAAAACCAAATTGTTATCCTTCAAACTTTAAAGTGATATAAATTATGGATGAAAGTTTTGGATTGGGTTGTTAAAACCAAACTGATATCAGAAGTCATAATAAACATACTGTATAACGTTATCAATGGATTGTTATTTAAGTCAAACTAATATCAGAATAAATATATTTCCTTCAAAGGTTTGAACATATAAGCCTACTATTATTTTGAATGGAAGCTATGGATTATGTTGTTAAAACCAAATTGTTATCCTTCAAACTTTAAAGTGATATAAATTATGGATGAAAGTTTTGGATTGGGTTGTTAAAACCAAACTGATATCAGAAGTCATAATAAACATACTGTATAACGTTATCAATGGATTGTTATTTAAGTCAAACTAATATCAGAATAAATATATTTCCTTCAGAGATTTGAACATATAAGCCTACTATCATTTTGGATGGAAGCTATGAATTATGTTGTTAAAACCAAATTGTTATCCTTCAAACTTTAAAATGATATAAATTATGGATGAAAGTTTTAGATTGGGTTGTTAAAACCAAACTGATATCAGAAGTCATAATAAACATACTGTATAACGTTATCAATGGATTGTTATTTAAGTCAAACTAATACCAGAATAAATATATTTCCTTCAGAGATTTGAACATATAAGCCTACTATCATTTTGGATGGAAGCTATGGATTATGTTGTTAAAACCAAATTGTTATCCTTCAAACTTTAAAGTGATATAAATTATGGATGAAAGTTTTGGATTGGGTTGTTAAAACCAAACTGATATCAGAAGTCATAATAAACATACTGTATAACGTTATCAATGGATTGTTTTTAAGTCAAACTAATATCAGAATAAATATATTTCCTTCAAAGGTTTGAACATATAAGCCTACTATTATTTTGAATGGAAGCTATGGATTATGTTGTTAAAACCAAATTGTTATCCTTCAAACTTTAAAGTGATATAAATTATGGATGAAAGTTTTGGATTGGGTTGTTAAAACCAAACTGATATCAGAAGTCATAATAAACATACTGTATAACGTTATCAATGGATTGTTTTTAAGTCAAACTAATATCAGAATAAATATATTTCCTTCAAAGGTTTGAACATATAAGCCTACTATTATTTTGAATGGAAGCTATGGATTATGTTGTTAAAACCAAATTGTTATCCTTCAAACTTTAAAGTGATATAAATTATGGATGAAAGTTTTGGATTGGGTTGTTAAAACCAAACTGATATCAGAAGTCATAATAAACATACTGTATAACGTTATCAATGGATTGTTATTTAAGTCAAACTAATATCAGAATAAATATATTTCCTTCAGAGATTTGAACATATAAGCCTACTATCATTTTGGATGGAAGCTATGAATGATGTTGTTAAAACCAAATTGTTATCCTTCAAACTTTAAAGTGATCTAAATTATGGATGAAAGTTTTGGATTGGGTTGTTAAAACCAAACTGATATCAGAAGTCATAATAAACATACTGTATAACGTTATCAATGGATTGTTATTTAAGTCAAACTAATATCAGAATAAATATATTTCCTTCAAAGGTTTGAACATATAAGCCTACTATCATTTTGGATGGAAGCTATGGATTATGTTGTTAAAACCAAATTGTTATCCTTCAAACTGCAAAGTGATATAAATTATGGATGAAAGTTTTAGATTGGGTTGTTAAAACCAAACTGATATCAGAAGTCATAATAAACATACTGTATAACGTTATTATGGAGTAAATCAATGGATTGTTATTTAAGTCAAACTGGTATCAAAATATGTATTTCCTTCAAAGATTTGAACATATAGGCCCAATATCATATTGGATGGAAGCTATGGATTATGTTGTTAAAACCAAATTGTTATCCTTCAAACTTTAAAATGATATAAATTATGGATGAAAGTTTTGGATTGGGTTGTTAAAACCAAACTGATATCAGAAGTCATAATAAACATACTGTATAACGTTATTATGGAGTAAATCAATGGATTGTTATTTAAGTCAAACTGATATCAGAATATGTACAGGGACCTCATTTTATTTTTACTTGCATTTTTATTGTACCTGCATTTCTGAATGTACTTCACTCGCACCCCTTCACTAATGTCCTTGCTCCCGTCAGACTCACAAACTTACGGCCGCTGTTGCATTCGAAGTCTTCAATTAGTGAAGTAAACACTGCAGTGTATAGTGTGTTTCATAAATATGATTGCGTTTTCTATAGAAGAAAGAACCTATATTAATAATATCGTACTAAAAATTATATTCAAGAAACGATAAATTCAATTTCAGAGAATATGCTTCAAAATGTTTTTAATAATATGCGTACTGAATTGAAGCCTGCATTGTAATGAACGGCAACCATTTTTAGCAACTTGTTTAAAAATTCAGATTAGCTTTTTTTTTTTTTAATTGAGGTGGCTAGAAGCAAAGGAATGCTAGTGACATTTGTAATAACATGAGTTAAGTGCATTCAGTGTAAGCTAAAGTATCTAAAATTTTAGTGACAAAGGGATATTTTAATCGCATCACACATTAAAATTTAAATAAAAATTTCACCGATTTTACGAAAGCTTAAATATTTAAACCCCATTTTCTCAAAGTAACTTAAGTGCATTTACAGCCCTTTACTTATGACCCCCTCAATTTAAATGCACTCTCTATATTGTATGTTAACATCAATAATTAATATGCTGAATAAAGTAGACATTACATAACGAACATAGCCGCCTGAAAAGTTGAGTTAAAAAAAAAAATGTTACTACTCTACTGTATTTTGATAAATTCCGTAAAAGTGATGATCAAACTGAAAATCGTAATATCGTATTTCCCTACAACATAAATGGATACACTACTTTTCTCTCCTCCTATACCTAGTAAAATGATTTGTTTACATATTGCACTAGTAACATGAAACTCCTATAATGGAAGGGGGCAACAGTGTTTCCGAGTATAGCCAGGTTAATGTTAATGTTAATGTTGGTAAAAATAAAGTGATGTCCCTGTATTTCCTTCAAAGATTTCAACATATAGGCCCAATATCATTTTGGTTGGAAACTATGGATTGTGTTGTTAAAACCACATTGAAATCAGAATACAATATACTGTATATTATATCTTTCAAACATATGAACATATAAGAAAAGTGATATCAGAATATCATAATAATAATAGGCCGAATAATAATAATAATAATAATAATAATAATAATAATAATAATAATAATAATAATGTCAATGTAAATGAAACGGATTATATTGTGAAAATCAAACTGTGAGCAGAAGAAAATCTTCAAAGATATGAACATGTAATGTCAATTTTTAATGAAAATTACAGACTACTTCCTGTATATACGTCTAAGTAACAACACAATGTATTGGGTCTATATTGATTTTGAAGATCCGCTGCACTCTGGCACTGTAAAAGTAGAATAATCACTAGATTTTCAATTGAAATCTTGAGTAACTCAAAGATATTCGTCAGAAACACGAGCTGTGACAAGACATGGAACAAAGCGCATAGAAAGAGATCCATTACGAATGTTTCTGTAACAGTTTTTAAAGTTGTTTTAGGCAGACTGTACCTCATCTCTAAATTGTTTCAATTCTCATAAATTTACATGACTATACATATAAAAAACATTATTATGAACATTTTTAATTGCTACAGCTTTGAGCAGTTTTAATTTCCATATATTTATATAGCATGCACGCATTTCAATCCTGCCGGTACCTCGTGTATGTTCGAACCGCAGATGAAGAGGAAAATAAACATTATTTGAATTGCGTACAGTCGCGACTGCATAAAAACCAACAAAAATGTTGATCTTCCTTGTCTCGTTGGCAGCAAGTTCTCAAACAGCTATAAAACTGCCATTCATGTATTTAACAAATCTACGTCTGTGAACTAGTAACAATGTCAGACAAATGAGAAGCAGAAGGAATATCGAAATTTATTCCTACTTAGAGTAGATTTAGTTAAGCGCTAATACAAGTGAATGCCATTTCTAAGCCAGGAAGATTGTTGAGTAGTAAGAAACGTACAAAATATATATCACAGTTGTATGAACAATATTAAAATAAAATAATTATTAAAATTAATAAAAGTTCGGAGACTGCCTCTCCATCCTCAGTGACTTTACCACGACTGAGAGATAATCCTGTCTACCATCTTCGTGTTATAGCCATTGTCTATTGCTATTGTGTAAATGATATCTAATTCTTTATCATGTTCCCATGTCCAAATCGAAATATGATAAAGAATTAGATATCATTTACACAATAGGAATAGACAATGGCTATAACACGAAGATGGTAGACAGGATTATCTCTCAGTCGTGGTAAAGTCACTGAGGATGGAGGGGCAGTCTCCGAAACATGTCTGAATTTTATTAATTTTAATAATTATTTTATTTTAATAGTGTTCATACAACTGTGATATATACATATTTTGTAAGTTTCTTATCTAATCCATGAACACTGTTTAACTGACCCTATATGTGTGATTTGAATGTTGAGTAGTAATTATGACGCGAGGATAGAATAATAATAGTAGATTACATTAAAGTATGTCTACTCGTATTTGGGTGTTCCACCGAGTCTTGGAACTCGATATTTCCAACGTTTCGAAACTATAGTGAGGATCACGTAAGAGCAGTTCCTAAAAGGCTAATTTGGCCGTCTCTTCAGTGTTACCAACTAATACCAGATATCACCAAAGAGGGTAAATTTATAATGCCATGTACAATAATAATAATAATAATAATAATAATAATAATAATAATAATAATAATAATAATAATAATGATATACTATTAACAATAACGATCTGTTGATTATTAACTTATTTACTACATTTTATCTTTATGTTGGGACGTGTTTTCTAAATAGTTCAATAATGTGTGAAAGACTAGGCCTATATTTTTCTCCTGGACCTCTCGCACATTATGTTGGAAATTAATACTCGTAGATTAATATGATCTAATATTAAAATGTATTTTGTCTGACAATATGAAACCCATTGCTTTGATAAACAGATTACGAATCACGAGACCTAACCTAAAAACGTATTTTTTTGATCACGTGAAATGATTAGTAAGTTACAAACTCCGAAAACCGAATGCCACTTTGAAATGTATGTTTAAGAACACTTAACTTACTTCTAATATTTTTGCTATTCCAGTTATAATGGCTGTCTCCATGCGCATTTCCTATGGAACACCCAAGTATATGTATCACACCATATGTTATACTTATTTACACTTACTGACTATAATCTTGAATTTTAATCAACACAATTAATATAATACTGATATTAATTAATTATTAGTATGTTCGAATTTCACTAGCTTCCAGTAATCGGCTCATTAATCTAGAACAATTTGAATTTTCAGAATTTGCACTACCGAAAATAGCTGTCCCTGCTGACAACATAACAGTTAGAAAATCACTACCAGTTGTAGTATTTCTCAGTATCGAAATTCGAAACGAAGTTGGCAAAAGAAAATTCAACCTTAAAATTAGAAAATCACCATAATCCACTAGCACATGTAGTAATGGGGGAAAAATGGCTAGGTTTCACCCTTAGCGTATTAAGGGTAGTAGGTAGTGATGCCTGTGCAATTAAACAATTTCAGTACAAAAGTTGAGTTCAATATTTCTAGGCTTTTAGTGCTCAGAATGGAATAAAAATTTCCGTGCTTATACAATCAATCATTTTGAATTCAGTGGTATAAAAGACGACTAATTAGTTTTGTATCCAAGTGCAAAATAAAGGCCTTAACTGATAACCTATTTTCTCAGTGTACCTCATTCTTCAGGTGCACATTACTTGCTACAATCTTCACTGTTATACCTTGAGTTTTTTTTAAGTTATCTAGTAATGCATAATGTAAATTCTAAAGCAAAATTTAGTTAAATATTTCACCCCTAGTGAAACAGAAAAAATATTGAACATTGTTTAATATTTTTGCAATTTTTTTCAATGCATATATATTTTTTTCTCGTGTTTTATATGATATTCTTAAAACCATAGGTCTACTATGTAAAACACAGGCTGCAGAAAACAATGTACAAATTTCATGTAAATTGATTCAGTAGTTTCAGAGAAAAGTGCACTTAAGTTTGGAAAATGTCAACTTATGGAAAACTGCATTTAAAAAAAAGAAGAACGTATGAATTACATGCACCTCCAAATATAAAGAGGCCGGTTAACGAGCTTATCTACAGAAATACCCCTGCAATATTTTTATATTGTTTTAAAGAGCATGCTTTGCACTTGTTTTTAAAATACAAAATAAAAAATCGGATTTTTGACCCTTAATCACTACCTGGTTCCCTTAAGTAAGCTGATCCGGACTATACATAAGCTACAGGTTCCATCATCAGGACGAAAGGTAAACCTCTGTTTTCAGGCTCAGTCGTCCGGATTAGCCTGACATAACGAGCCCAACAGAGTAGGCGTCCCTCTGGCCTTACCTATTTGCCCTGATGATGGAACCTGTATGTAGTTCCGAAACGTTGGAAATCTCAAGTTCCGGACACTGTGAAATACCCAAAGCCTAACTCTGACCTGATCTTTAATATGCTGCATAACTGTAGGCATACGTATAATTAACGAGTAGGTGCCATCACCTTTCGAGAGGTGTACAGCTTATTTTTCTTATGCACCCCCTATTCGTTATTCCCTTTGTCCCTATATTCCTCTTGTTCTCCCTCATTAACCTTGCTCTTTTGTATTCCGCTTTTCGTCTTTCCCTTGTTCTCAATGTTTTCGCCTTGTTCTCCTTTTCTTCCCCTTATTCTCCTTGGCTTCTCTTCCTCGTATTTCCATGTTTTCATTGCCTTCCTCTTGTTTTCAACGTCTTTCCATTGTTCTTGTATTCCCCTTGTTCTCCTAACCGTCTCCTTGTTTTTCTTGTATTTCCTTATTGGTCTTGATGTCCTCTTCTTATCCTTGTATTTCCTTCTTTCTCATTGTCTTCCCGTTACCGAGTGCGAGAGGAGGTGCAGTTTTATGTGACTCAATTCCCAAGTTACACCCCCCCCCACCATTATACCTATTGAGCAGAAAGAGCATAATAGCTTTGTATATTATGAGTAATAGAGGACGTTTCTCGACCTTTTGGGGACAAATTTTCCTCTTAAAGTGGAATATGATAGACAAAGACAGTGTTGAGAATTCTCCCGTTTCCCTTGACAACATTTCAATTTTTTCACTTATACCGATGTGAGGTAGGCCGTATAACTACCTCAAGTACTGTTTCCTGATCAATGTCGAAGATGGTAAAGCTACTTGCAGTTTTGCAGCGTTACTACAAGAAGTGGACGCTTGAAATAAAATGATCAAGAATCAAAGTACTGTCGTTCGGGAAATAAAGTCAATAAATGCATATTGTACGGAGAATACCATATTTAACGTTTCTTTTTACTTCTAGAATAAAGTATTCTCTGTTCAGAGACGAGATTACAATAATGGTAATTCATTCATTCATTCATTCATTCATTCAATGGGATAAGAATGGCAGTGAAGCCAAAAGACAGTAAAACCTCACTGATTCGGAATTCATTAGATAATTCGGAATTGACTATAATTCTGGCTACTTTTCATCGTGTAGTGAAACACGACAATATCATAGATGAATTTAATTTACGTACAATTAATCGTCACAATTCGACAAACATTTTGTCAACTGAACAACAATAATTTCTGTATGTCGGACTTCCACTAATTCGGAGCAGATCTCTCCCACATTAGTCAAAAATAGTGAAGGTTTATTGTACTTTTAAAAAATACTACAGGCCATTCGCTATCTCGTGAGTTCAAGTGCATGAGCGCGCCGCAGTTCATAGTGAGAACTTTTTGGTGCAGGTTAATTTGCTAGCTAGCTGCAAGTGAAAGCAAAGCGAGGGAGGGAAGCTTTCCAGTCAACTTTTTCTTCCTCTCACGCGCAAGTTGGTTTCAGGAAATAACGAATGTCCTGTACTCTAGAATTTGTTCATTACAAATGTCCTGTACTCTAGAATTTGTTCATTACAAATGTCCTGTACTCTAGAATTTGTTCATTACAAATGTCCTGTACTCTAGAATTTGTTCATTACAAATGTCCTGTACTCTAGAATTTGTTCATTATAAATGTCCTGTAATCTATAATTTGTTCATTGCAAATGTCCTGTACTCTAGAATTTGTTCATTACAAATGTCCTGTACTCTAGAATTTGTTCATTACAAATGTCCTGTGCTCTAGAATTTGTTCATTACAAATGTCCTCTACTCTAGAATTTGTTCATTTCAAATGTCCTGTACTCTAGAATTTGTTGATTACAAATGTCCTCTACTCTAGAATTTGTTCATTGCAAGTGTCCTGTACTCTAGAATTTGTTCATTACAAATGTCCTCTACTCTGGAATTCGTTCATTGCAAATGTCCTGTACTCTAGAATTTGTTCATTAAAAATGTCATGTACTCTAGAATTTGTTCATTACAAATGTCCTCTACTCTGGAATTCGTTCATTGCAAATGTCCTGTACTCTAGAATTTGTTCATTACAAATGTCATGTACTCTAGAATTTGTTTATTACAAATGTCCTCTACTCTGGAATTCGTTCATTGCAAATGTCCTGTACTCTAGAATATGTTCATTACAAATGTCCTGTACTCTAGAATTTGTTCATTACAAATGTCCTCTACTCTAGAATTTGTTCATTACAAATGTCCTCTACTCTGGAATTCGTTCATTGAAAATGTCCTGTACTCTAGAATTTATTCATCACAAATGTCTCTACTCTAGAATTTGTTCATTGCAAATGTCCTGTACTCTAGAATTTGTTCATTGAAAATGTCCTGTACTCTAGAATTTGCTCATTGAAAATGTCCTGTACTCTAGAATTTGTTCATTGAAAATGTCCTGTACTCTAGAATTTGTTATTTAAAATGTCCTGTACTCTAGAATTTGTTCATTGAAAATGTCCTGTACTCTAGAATTTGTTCACTGCAATATCCTGTACTCTAGAATTTGTTCATTACAAATGTCCTGTACTCTAGAATGTGTTCATTACAAATGTCCTGTACTCTAGAATTTGTTCATTACAAATGTCCTGTACCCTAGAATTTGTTCATTGCAAATTTCACAGAATCTGTCGGAGACAGAATTCTGGAACTTAGCTGTCAGCTGACTGAGTTATGAATGTTCACCTTATCACAAATATCAAAGATTCGGTAAAAAGAATTCTTTGTGGCTTTTCTGTAAAGTAATGCTAATTTATTCTATTTCAGCTAAAGTATTGAATTTGCCCTTTTTGCTGCATTAGAAATGTCTCCCCCCAAACTAGGCCTGCGTGTTAAAATATATTCTTAGTCATCCAAAAACGAGACGACATACTGTATGTTGTTTTATATCTGATGAAAAAGATTGATGCAATAATATAAATCGAAGAACAACTGCCTCCAATTCTGACACAATTTAACACCACATTTCTGCAAAAGTCATGACGCAATTACGGCTGCAAATTGTTTTTAAAATAATAAAGAGAAAATCATAGTTAGGAAACGGGCTTCACGTGTTGTGTTACTTGTGTAACGTTATAATTTCACCCTTATCATTTCACAAGAGAGGGGGTTCCCATTAGCTGAAATATAGCGCAAAGGACGTTAACCGTTGTGCCACTAAGTGGCAGTTAGAAGGGATTAACATCGCGTGAAGCTGTTATTTTATCGCGGTGCTGTCATTTCTTGCTTCACTTCCATTAAGCGACTCAAGAGCATCCATTATGAAATAATGTATTATTAAAATGCACAGTTTATTCCATTAAAGTAACTTACAGATATAAACTGTGCATAGTCAGAAACAAAATTTGTTAGTTTTGTTTTTAAACAGGCACTTTTTTTTCTCTTTTTTCTGCGAAGTCCGTGACAGCTTCCAGAGTGCCTATGATGCAAGACAAATTGGTCACTAACCTCGATACGTGGTGATAAAATCACTGAAATTATAGCAGACGTTGAGCAACAGTGAGGAAAAAATAGAGGTAATGGTTTTATGTATTTCTATTGTTCTATTTCGTTGAAATTTCATAAGTACAACTTTAAAAAATTATGTAATTAAGCTTGCTGATTTTCTATTTGTTATAACAATTTCATTACTGTGATTATAGTGAAGTAAGGTTAAGTATTGTTATAATTTTGTTGAAAGTTAATGTAGATTAAAGTGCTGCATATGACACTGAAACCATCAGCAGATTTTTTTTGAGTTTGGAAGTGCAATTCTAAACTAAAAGTGTATATTGTTACGATAATGACCTTACTAATACGGTACCTTGTCAGTTTCAGAACATTTTTAGCAAAATGAATACATATACTATTAATATGCCTAAAGGTAAAACAAAAATTGTTCATAATAATTTCTACTACCACTTAAGATTCCAAAACTATAAACAGTGTTATTTTCATTGCTCAACTATCTCAACATTAGGCCTATTGTATTTTACTCCTGAGTTAGGTATATGTAAATAAATAGTAATAAACTATAGGTACAAGTAACGGATGTATTACTGTTATAATTTAGGCATAATAGTATTAGACGTCATTGCAAGTTAGACTATGTAGTATTAGACATTTTTGTAAATTGGCCTAGGTTGTATTAGACTTTGTTCCACAGACAAAATGTCATTAGACTTACAAAATTAGACCTTCTGTCACTGGAATTAAAATCCTTAGACCTACTGACCTCTAACCTCCTGAGCACATATGTTATGTGCTTCCACCATTCAACGCAACAGAACAAATACTGTAGCCGCAGTGCCCGCAGTCAGCATACTGTATCTTCTCACAAGTGAGGACGTAAAAATGCCGAAAATAAAACAAAGAAGACAAAGTTTTTTGCGACAGTAAATGACTGAGTTTGGTGACAATGTATTTTCCACAGATGGAAGTGTACTACTTTGTTTGTATTTTACTATGGAAGTTATGGTCTTTTTTAAATTATGATGCCATATTTTCCGACGTTATATTCTGAAAGCGGAAACAATTCTCTACAATTTGGTAAAACGGCTAAAGTCAAATATGACTCCTGACTGGATTTATAGAGCGTTACCAAATGTCCTAAGTACTTTTTGAATCGAGCACACACAGAATAAAGGGCTTAAGAATATTTAATACTTTATTCCTTACAATCCATCACATGTTTACTTTCCACGCTTCCCTATTAAAAAGGTCTAACTTGTATTTTAGCCATTTTATCACATACTGATGCCCTTTCTTTTTAAAACTTTAAGAACTAGGGTAAACAGTCCTATATTGTTTAAGACCCATTTTGCATTTCTAATAATTTACATTTCTCATTCATTTTGACATGAAAAAGGTCTTATATTTAATAGTCCCTTCTCCTCAGTTTGGCTTCTAATCTTAAAAGGGCTTAAGTGCGGCTATTTTTGGAAATAACAAAGAAAATTGTTAAATGAGCAACATTACCTATTTTAGAAGAAATATAAACAAATAATATCCAGGAAAAAACTCTTAATTAAAAAAAAACTCTATAGAATTGACACCAATTTCAATCTTTCTACTGCTCTCCTAAAAAGCATAAAATTTTTACTTAAGACCTTTTTCCTCCCGGCCACAGATATTAAAGCAAAAAGGACGTTAACGGCAAAAAAAGGCAAGATCAAACTTCATCAGAATGAATAATTTCTCCCTTTATATCCACATAACTCGCGTGGGCTGACGAAACGCCAGAGACCCACATCGAATGCACACAATCTCTGTGTGACTTGGCATTGTGGTTTTCTGTTAACGTACACAGTGACATATATATTATGCATAATATATACGTCACTGTGTACGTTAACAGAAAACCACAATTCCAAGTCACACAGAGATTGTGTGCACTCGATGTGGGTCTCTGGCGTTTCGTCAGCCCACGCGAGTCGTGTGGATATAAAAAGAAAAGTTGAGACGGTGTCGGGTGGAGTTCCCGGGTAGCTCAGTTGGTAAGAGCGCTGGTACGTTCAACCAGAGGTCCCGGGATCGATACCCGGCCCCGGAACAATTTTTCCCTTGAAATTATTCAAGTCTGCTTTACAGGGAGCTTTACCTGAAAGACCAGATTTTCATCAGAATGCTTCATTTCTCATGATTTGTGCACATTTAGGCCTACTAAAAGCCTTTAAATATGAACATTCAAATAAAATAGGCATTTTCCTAAACATCCGATGTCTAGTGATAATATATAAATATGCGTAAGAGATAAAATGAGTTTATATGGATAAATAAAGTTAAAAAATTACGAAAGAGCCAGACAAAGTCTTTGTGAAGGGACGAACAAACCTTTTGGATTTGATGTGAACAGCACGCGTGTGGGGAGATGTGTCGTTGCAGTATATTATATTTGAAACGCATTACCAGGATGCGAAAATGATATAAAGTCCCCCTCCTCGCCCCGAAAGCTGAGATAAAAGTACGGGAATGCGCCTTGCTCAAACGAAGTGAGAATAAAGTTTATTGTTTGGAAAAGAAGAAATCCTTCCCGTCAGCGTCTTCATTCCTTTATGGCGATCATATGACGAGGAGGAGGGCTGGTTATTACGCCTTAAACCTGGGCTGTTTTCCACCATTAGATACCATTAGTTGGAGCTGTCACGCTGCAGTAACATTTGTCTCGAGGGGGGAATTGCTAGGGAGTTTTCCAGCCGGGTTGCCGCGCCTGCTGGGGTTCCCACAGTTATATTGCAGTCGACCTGCCCGTCCGCCGCTCCTTCAGGGATCTCGTTTTGTTTAATAATGCTGCACCTGATGAAGATTTCCTTAATGTAACGAATTGACCTCGGATATATGAGAATATGGTCGTTTATCCTTCAGATGTCACTCCTTGCACGCGAACATCCAGAAGATTGCATGACACGGTGAGGCGAAAGCGGATGTCATCGTCTTCATCCCTCATTCTTCAAAACCACGATTTTAAATGTCTATATAGGAAATAACGTAACATTTGTTACATAAAATAAAAGCTCAGAGCAAAATGGAAGCATCTGCATAGATAAAAGGATGTAAAAAGTAAAAGTGGCATTGATTGTGAAAAGTACCAATAAAATTATAAGTTGTATGTTTATAAAAAAAAATGAAAAATAATAGTGTCATGATATATTTAAATAATGCACTAGAACTATTATGAGTGTTTACCTTTGTATGCATACAGGGTGTAACAGAAGTACCTCAACGTAGGGAATAAATCTGTAGTGCTTGGGAAAAGTGGCACAAGTAAAAAATGTTGTCATCGTCTTCATCCCTCATTCTTCAAAACCACGATTTTAAATGTCTAAATAGGAAATAACGTAACATTTGTTACATAAAATAAAAGCCCAGAACAAAATGGAAGCATCTGCATAGGCGAAAGGATGTAAAAAGTCCAAATGGCATTAGTTGTGAAAGATACCAATAAAATTATAAGTTGTATGTTTATAAAAAAAGTGAAAAATAATAATGCCATGATATATTTAAATAATGCACTAGAACTATTATGAGTGTTTACCTTTGTATGCATACAGGGTGTAACAGAAGTACCTCAACGTAGGGAATAAATCTGCAGTGCTTGGGAAAAGTGGCACAAGTCAAAAATTTTGTCATCGTCTTCATCCCTCATTCTTCGAAACCACGATTTTAAATGTCTATATAGGAAATAACGTAACATTTGTTACATAAAATAAAAGTTCAGAACAAAATGGAAGGATCTGCATAGGTGAAAGCATGTAAAAAGTCCAAGTGGCATTGGTTGTGAAAGGTACCAATAAAATTATAAGTTGTATGTTTATAAAAAAAAATGAAAAATAATAGTGTCATGATATATTTAAATAATGCACTAGAACTATTATGAGTGATTACCTTTGTATGCATACAGGGTGTACCAGAAGTACCGCAACTTAGGGAATAAATCTGTAGTGCTTGGGGAAAGTGGCACAAGTCATGTTAATTTTACAGGAGAAGGAAAAAAAAACAGAACTGTCTTCACACTGGTTTATGTCGATTTGATTTTCTTCTGTATGAATTATTGTAATGGGAGAAATACTTACGTCTCTTTTCCCAAGCGAGCAGATGTTCCGTAAGTTGCCAATAAATTAATAAAAAATGTTTGTGGAAACTGACTTATGCCACTTTTCCCAAGCATTGCAGAAATAATGTAATCTTTGGTAGGCACGTAAGTCAAAAAAGTCAATTTTTCTGTTCTACCTAATCGCATAAGTCTAGTATTTTTTCTAATTTTTTAAATAATAAAATTTCTTGTGTTTTAAATTGAAAAGGGTCTTACTTTAACCAACATACATGAATTTCATTATTATACTTATATTCAGTTAAGAGTAAATTAAAAAGAAAATCTCTCCTTAAATATTAATTTTTTTTACTTATGTGCATTTTCCCGCCGACCAAATTAATTATTTTTGGATTTAAGAATTATCTTACAGAGAGTTCGACAGGCCATCGGCATTTTTACTGTTTCATTTTATTTTACAACGCTTCATCAACTGCGTTTGTTATCTAGAGTCTGAGTAAAATTAAATCGGTAACGCCAGAGAAATGAATCCAGTACCCAGGGCCGAAAGGTACACAGAATTTTCTCTTCATGGGTTTAGGGAAAACCCCGGAAAAATCTCAACCAGGTAACTTTCTCCAACCAGGATTATTTGACTGTTATAGATCGAATGGGAACGCCGAGGAAATAATGTGTACATTTCCCTTAAAGAAAACGTGGAAAGGTTTTGTCATTACGTAGTATGAACAGATTACAGAGGCTGAAGGGACGTCAAGATTATAAAATTAGTATACAGCTCACTTCCATACAGTGCAGTTCAGTTCTTTAGAACACATTAGAAGAGCGATAGAGAACCAAGGCCAATCAGCCGACAGCTTGTCTCACATCGACATACCTCAGCAGAGGTGAACGATTATCTAAACAATGTGGGGATATCGTCTGATCAGTACGATGATCCCTTCAGCTGTCATAGCTGGTTCACGACATCGGATTTTGCTATCTACCTACCATAGCTCCCCAAATTCATACCGATGTTGGGAAAATAGCAGGAGTAAAAGGACAACAAGAGATATACAAGGGCGAAAGCGAGTTGCTCTTTTATGTGATGGTAAAATCCATAGTTAGGCCTGCTCCGCGTTCCGCATGTCTAGTGAGCAGAAAGACATACTGTATTTCTATATTTGCGGTGAATTTTGTCTGGAGGAAACCAGTGCTAGAGATTTTTGTAGACCTTATTAAAGTTTTATCGTCTTTGAATTTACGATGAAAGAGTAATGGAACGGAGAAAAATTCTCTCCGGCGCCGGGATTTGAACCCGGGTTTTCAGCTCTACGTGCTGAAAACCCGGGTTCAAATCCCGGCGCCGGAGAGAATTTTTCTCCGTTCCATTACTCTTTCATCGTATGATGACGCAGAATATCTGCATGGAAATATCATATGTACTTCGGTACATTAAAATAATAGACTATACGTTATATGTCTTTGAATTTGTTGTATCTAGGCTCGGAAGTTGAAATATCATCTTTTTTTCTGAGACGTCACAGACAATGCAGGATGCAATATAAATTCGTTTCAGTTCAACACGAACCAAGATAGCCTCCTTTAATTTTGCATTTTCCAGTCTTTTATTATCTAACTTCATGAAAGTTCGTATTGACATCTCAGTAAAGGAATTTTTTTAAATAATTTCTACTGCCCTCGCATTTTATTTTCGTATTTGAGCTACAGTAATGTGAACTTTTCTTTATCTTTTAGAAAATGTTCTACTTTTTGTTACATTTTTGCCCTTTTCTGCTTTTAAACGGACTTTTTTGCAGTATGGTAAACTAGGGTCTGTTGGACAGTCGGGCATGTTGGACACTCCGTACTTTAACGTGTTACCACGCCACTTGTGGGCACCACTTTCAGCTAGAACTCAATGACGGCAGTAGGCACGAGTGGGGGTACTTCCGTCATTGACTTCTAGCAGAATGTGGTGCCCACAAGTGGCGTGGTAACACGTTAAAGTACAGAGTGTCCAACATGCCCGACTGTCCAACAGACCCTAGTTTACCCTATAGTCATAGTCTAAATTCGAGAACCTACTGCAGATTGCTTACGCAATTCGATTGCATCATATAGGAATTTTCCTTATGCTTGACTCCTTGACTCCTGATCACGTGTGTTACGCGCTTCCCCCAGTTCAACACATCAGAACAAATACTGCAGTTGCAGTGCCCGCAGTTAGCATATTATATCTCATAAGTGAAGACGTAAAATGCCGAAAGTAAAACAACCGGCGATCCATCAAACCCTAGGGCCTACTTACTGTAATGCTGAATAAGAGGTAAGCTTATGTCTGGGAATTTCAATTGCTGCTAGTATTAAAATGTGCTTTGGCATGATTTCGAAGACATTATTATTATTATTATTATTATTATTATTATTATTATTATTATTATTATTATTAAATTAATTTTGTTTTTTTTTTAATTTTAATGTCATATTTTCAGAAATTTAATGTCATTTTATAGGTTATTTTTCTGTGTTTCTTAAGTCATCAACTTCCGAGCCCTACTTGTATCACATTCTTATCTAGAGAATATAGAGAAAATAATATATCAAAATTTCAGGCTATATGTGGAACCATAAAAACAATTTTAGGCGGAAAACGAGGAAAGATACAAAACTTAAATTATACACAACAATGGCTGTCCTCTCGTTGTTATACGGAAGTGAAAACTGGATAATCAAATCAAAAGAAAAAAGCAAAATATAGGCATACATTGTTGTTTTTCAGATAAGTTACTGATGAATTAATTATATTGGGTTACTGTTCAGTCCAAACTTATCACTTTTATGCAGTGAATTAAATCATTGAGTGTAAATATATTTTATTTTATTATATGACGAGCGCTTTCGCCTTACGCCATCATCAGGTTTCACGATCATAACAGTAACACATTATAAAGCATCTGGTTAACAACATATAACATGCATGAATTATAGCATTGTGATAAAGACTAGAAACACTGGTGATTTTTTTAGGAATGTCAGAATGCATATGTGATTTAAGAAGCATTTGAACATTATTGTTAAATATGGAAGAACCAGAAATATACAATATTATGCACAATATGTCTTAAATATTAATAAAATATTCAATTAAAAACAGTTGGAAAAACATATCGATTGCCCAGAACCAGATTGTTCCAAGTCCATTTTACTATTTTTTTTTTCAGTAGAGCTATTTTAAGCTCCTGTCATTCAAAGCTTCATGAAACAATTTGGAATAGCTTCATAGCAACCTTATGAAGAGGAATATTTATAATTCTGTTCGATTCATGTATGCAGACAAGAACTGGAACACAATGAAACACAGATTTCTTTCTTATAAAAAGTTGGACTTAGAACAGTCTGGTTCTCAGCCATCGATATCTATACTAATAATAAATCTGTAGCCGAAATTTTTCTGGTAATTTTCGATTTTCCAAAAATAATTGGTCCTAACATATATAATTAACTACCTTGAAACCGAAAATCGCTTTTTTGAAATTTGTTTGTATGTCTGTCTGTATGTTTGTTACCTTTTCATGCGATAATGGCTGAACGGATTTCGATGAAAATTGGAATATAAAATAAGTTCGTTGTAACTTAGATTTTAGGCTATATGGCATTCAAAATACATTATTTGAAAGGGTGGTTATAAGAGGGCCTGAATTAAATAAATTTAAATATCTCGCTTATTATTGATTTTTGTGAAAAATGTTATATAACAAACGTTTCTTTAAAAATAATTTTCGATCAGTTTTATTCCTTGAAAAATTTTGATAGAACTGATATTTAATGAAATAAATGAGTTTTAAAATTACAATAACTGCCATCTAAGGCCGTGTAATGAATTAAAAAAAATGACTTCGTCTATAAGGGGCCTTGGACAGCAACAATCGAAAGCTATGGAAGATAGCCTGCAGAGAATGTTTCTGTGTTTGTATGAAGTAATATCGGAAGCTAAATTAACCGATTTGTATAATTAATTATTATTTCACCATTGGAAAGTGTAGTTTCTCTAGATGGACATAATGCTATAATGTTATTACAGTAACTTCTGATATAATATAATATAATATAATATGTAATATTACATAATATAATTTATTTGAAGGGTTCAGAACCATAGTGGGCCAAGCGCCATTTACTGAATACGTAGAAAACAAGGGTTAAAATTAGGTTATTACCATAATTCAATGGAAACCTATGACAAGTAAAATAAAATATACACATTAAATCTAAATTATGTCAATCTTCATTAAACTATGGTTGCATGTAATAAAAATTAAGAAACATGTTAAAGGAATTGCCATTGCACCAAATGAGTGTCTCTGGATCAAAATGATCGCATTTTAATTATTTGGATGTAATTTAAATTAAGTAACATATTAAACGATTTATCCTTCTATCAAATACGAATGTTCCCTGGATCAAATGTCCTATTTTAATTATGTAATTACTTTATATTTATTTCTAACGGGTGCAGCGGAGCTCACGGGTACGGCTAGTGTTAAAATAAATTAGTTGTGGTACATAGTTGTTAAAATTACATCTATGATATATGCTGACAATGTTATCAGTTATCTTATCAGAGAATCTAGTAATTATGTATTTTGTAATTATGTGTCCAGGAATGATAGTTTCAGGTGGATAATAACTTGGTCGTAATGTTTGTTGGTCCACCAATTAATTATTTTATCTAATATTTAAGACATATTGTGCATGTATATATATAATTTGAACTGGTAATGGAAATTACGGGAAAATGGCTGAACGGATTTTAATAAATGTCCCCTCATTTTGAAGCTTGGAACCCAAAGTTTTTCGGAAAAATAGTAATTTTCAGTGAAATGTCAATTTTCCTACATAATTTTCCTATTTTCCAAAATCCATCTGTCGTCAGTTTTGAGAACTAGCTAATTGCATTCAGGAGAAGCGAAGCGAGCATCAAGTCGGCCGTGTTGCATTTCAGAATAAGACAAAACAATATATATATATTACACGAAGGCCATGATCTGCAAGAATGCTGACATATTTAGAGCTCAAATTAAATTGGTTATTAAAAACTTAACTTACTAAAAATAATTTACATGTTCGATTCTGTGGTGCAATTTTCTGGGTACAGCTGTGTATTGGAATATTAAAAACTACAGAACTTGAGGTGGTTTGATGACATTATTACTATTAGAAATGAAATATTATTGTAGTTAATGCCGTGATGCGATTATTTTTCATTAATTATACATATTAATGCTATATTGATGATATGAAAGTGAAACGTTTTGGGGTTATATAAGTAGATGTAGAGAATAACTTAAATTAGATTTTGATTTCTATATTTTACTGAGTGGCGGCTATATAGTATATATACTATATGTTACTGAAAGCTATAAAACTTACGTAAGATAATAATATTATTAAAAATAAAATATTTTTATAGTTATTAATCAAGTGGGGTTGGATCTTTTTCATATATTTAATGGCGGTGTGGTGTAGATATTTATATGCGTGGTTCTCTTCAGTATTGGCTCGAGAGAGAGAGAGAGAGAGAGAGAGAGAGAGAGAGAGAGAGAGAATCTTTCATTATTATGGAAGCAAATAATTTTCAGAATGTCTGGTGTTCTTCATTGAAAATAAATATGAAAAATGTTTATTTGAACGTCTAATGAACTTAGTTTGCAGCATTTGCTGCACAAGCCACTAGTATTGTATAGTTCTGGTTCTTCCATATTGAATAATAACGTGAAAATGTTTCATAAATTACATATGCTTTCTGACCTGCTCACCAAAAATACACCAGAGTCTTCAACACAATGCTATAATTCATGCATATTATATGCTGTTATCCAGATGCTTGATAATGTGTTCCTGTTATGATCTTGAAACTTGATGATGGCGTAAGGCGAAAGCGCTCGTCATATAATAAAATAAAATATATTTAGGCCTACATTCAATGATATAATTCATTGTATAAAAGTGATAAGTTTAGACTGAACAGTAACCCAATATAATAAAATATAGGCAGCCGAAATGCTATTCCTACGTAATGTAAAGGGATGCACATTTTTATTTGACTGTCAATACTCACCTTATTCCCTCATACCTACTGAGGGGAAGGACGCAGTTCTACGTAAAAATTAATGTCAATTTTGTATGCAGATCTCTCGTCGACTATTTTCCAAGGAAAACAATGCTAGAGATCTTTGCAGATCTTAAAATTCCATCGCTATCAACTGGATTTGAACCGTCGAAAGTCAGATGTAATTGGAAGCTCTGTGGCCATTCGACTACACGGGCCAGGCCGTACTGTAGCTGAACATAAATCCCTCACAATTACTCGCAGATGGTCAAGTTCCTGTCGAAATGCATCCGATGTGATATAACTAATTTCTGCGAATCACAGAGGGTGCAACACGAACTTGTCTACCCTTTGATTGATCTGCGTGTGCACTGAGCCTCGAATATATGGAAACTCCGTCATGCATCATGGCCTGTTCTCCAAGTAATAATACACGCGCTGCCATCGTCACGGCTAGCACACAAGGTGCCATTCGATTACTGTACAGCGATACTCCTCAACCAGATCCAGGGTTCAATACTCGTCTTTTATTTACACCAAACACCTCATGTAGTAAGAAACTATATTGTTAAGCAGTCCAGGTCTTCCTTTACTTTGACTATTACACTTTTCTACGTCACACTACTTTTGACCAATAAAACGGTACGAAAGGACGTCTTTCAACCAATCATGGCTGCATATCGCACAATTTTATCGCGTCCCTAGCATTTGTTTAATTTTATCGCGTCCCTAGCATTTGTTTATTTATTTATTTTTTTTAATCATTTATTTTAGCTGGCAGAGTTAAGGCCGTAAGGCCTTCTCTTCCACTCAACCAGCAAAAAGTGTATATACATATGCATGAACTTACAAAGAATTCAACAATTTGATTTAGATGAGAGTTACATGTATACAAGAGTTATTTACGAATTAAACAACAAAATACTATGAACTATTAATTAAACACTGAAATAAACTGTGTAGCAGAATTAAACTAAAATACATAGAATGTTAATATATTTCAAATGATATTAGATAATAGAAAGAGATTATTATGAGACAATTTTGAAAATGCAGCACAATCAGGATGATGTCTAAAGAAAAAAAGCAGCAGTGTAGTCAGTAATATTTTAAATCAGTATGATTGGAGTGAAATGCTAATAAGGCTATCTTTTAAGCTGTTCTTAAAGGTGTTTGTTGTCTTGCAGCCCCTAATACTTTGTGACAAGGAATTCCATTGACGCGAGGTGGATATTGTAAAAGATGAGGAATAACAAGATGTTCTATGAAGAGGTATATTTAGCGTGCCACAGATAAGTGATCTGGTATTTACGTCGTGGTTAGAGTATAGATAAGAGAAACGAGACGAAAGATAATTTGGTATTGAGGTGTGCAGAATTCGAAAGAGTAAAGACAAAGAGTGTAAAGTTCTGCGTTCTTTAAGTCGGAGCCACGAGAGACTTGCGAAGGACGGTGATATGTGATCATATCGTCGGATGTTGCACACGTATCTGACGCACATATTCTGAGCTCGCTGTAACTTGACTGACAGTTCAGAACTTAGGTCACTTAACAAAACGTCACAATAATCGAAGTGCGGCATTACTAGGGTTTGTACTAGGGTAAGTTTTAGTTGCTGGGGCAAGAAGTTTCTCAAGCGACTCAAACAGTGAATGGAGGAACAGATAGTGAAAGGAGGAACAGATTTTTATCACTACCCTAGCATTTGTTTCTTTGTTTGCCAACATTTCAAACTGCACTGGTCTGGACGTCAAAAAACAGAAAATTACAAACCACTCCAGTCGATGCACAGCACTTTCAAATATGACTCGCATTGGCATTCAAGAACAAGAATTAATAAAGATCACTGGTCATATGTTCAGAAATCCTGAATAAGTTGAGGGATACACCATGTACATCAACGAGTTCACTTCTTTTACGCACACGTCCAATATAACATCAAGTGAACCACCAACCACTAAAACATTCAAATTTGAAAATTGTACTTTCAATAATTGTTTCTTTTAAAATTATTCGTGTTTATTTTTTATTTCATTATCGTTCATTAAAACGTTTCTTGTTTATTTCATAATCCCTAATTAAAACTTTTCTAACACTTGTTTATATTATTTAGGTTATATTATAGCTTCTGCTATATGATATTATGGACAGTCACGTATCAGAGATTGTTTAATACCAAGATTTATTGAAAATCATCTGTCAAGTGACGTTGATTACTGGGATCCGGATGATAGAAGTGGAATGCAAATGTTTTAATAAAAATGAAACTGAATCAACAAAGCCTTCTTGACTAGTAACCGTCCACAGAGTTCAATGAAGATTCCATAGTTGGCACAACTGATAACAAGAAACAGCTAAGCATAACACACTACTGCCATCTAGCGTAATGTTGAGGTGGTACAATAATACATTTGAAGACAGTTGTATTTTCGTAAGTCAATTAATATTTTATTATGTTGGAGTACTTTGTTACTTCTAATCTTTATATACGTTCTTCTAATCGTGTAATAGTCAATTAAATCTCAATCGAGTTTTTATTTTCTCTAGACAAATCAAAACCTCTAGTGAGATTACTGTTCATAAAAGCCTACGAATTACAATTTCGTTCATTCATGCATCGTTTTCTGTCCAAGGGCAGGTCCTTCATTGCAAACCCAGCATTCTCCAATCTTCCCTTTTTTCCGCCTTTCTCTTACTCTCCGCATAAGATCCATATATAGTAATGTTATTTATCATCTAAACTGGATTAATATTATTTCGTATTTTATGTGTTCAGTTTAATTTCTTGTCGCCTAACGAAGTGGTTTTTTATGTTCCATAAAAAGTAATTGTATACATGACATTTATAAAAATAATATTTGGATCATATTCGGCATTAAGAAATCATAAAAGAACTAAAACTTAAATGCACTGATGAACTAATTTTACCAACCACCATACTAAAACACATTATACTGTACAACCATCTAAATATCGATCGATCATAAATTTGATATAGCATATCCACCCATTCATCCAATTATGCATTCATCATTCATCCATCAATGACTTATTTTATCCGCTAAAACATATTTACATACATTTTACATGCATACATACATACATACATATTTGTGTGCATACATGCAGTACATAGGCTACATGCATACATACAGTAGATAAATGGATGCATGCATTAATAGGTTGAGTATTAGAGAACGCCATATGGGCTTAATTCTGCCAGGTTAAATTATTATTATTATTATTATTATTATTATTATTACTATTACTATTATTATGCATACGCTTACATTTGGGACATACGTACGTACAAATATATATATATATATATATATATATATATATATATATATATATGCCCTATATAAACATATATATATTTACGCACATACATAAAAAAGTTTAAAGGACACTCCCTATAAGTGCTGCTTCATTCCTGTCCTTATACTTATGTGACATCCCTTGATGTTTATACAGGAACCAAATGCCTTTGGAAAGTAAAGATTTTACTGAATACTCAATCTGTATATCATTCAAACTGAGGATTATATAATATTTGTCTGTTATGAAACTTATTGAAAAATTACATGTTTGTAGGAAGAAAAAGAATGGGTTGGTTTAGATAAGTGAATTTTGAGAGAGTTAGACATATCTGAAAGAATTCTTGTGCAGTTATTGCTTTTTGCTTAAAAACATTGTGACAATGCAGATTGTTTTTTTTTTAATTTCCTTTTTGGTAAAATTGGTCAATCAGCTTATTCCCTCCATTTTTGGTAATCAGCTGTGGAATTTGCTACAAGTGTGGAAAGGTTTGATTTCTTCCTTGAAAAAAAAATGAAATTAGGTCGAAATTCAGTACGTGTGGACGTGAAGTCGCAAATTATTGGGATATCGACGGATGACTTAATGTAATATCTACCTCCATTCCAATATTCATTGATCTAATTCAACACATTCTGGAATAATTGAATCAGTCGGAGCTAAAAGGAATTAAGTCACTTTTCACAACTTTTCAGGAGGAGCAAAAAACATTCCACTAATAACACAAATATTATATTTTTATGTTATAGAAGACAAAAGAATATTTAAAAGTCTTAGTTCCTTCTTCCTCTGTTCGATGCGCATGACATCTGTTGTTCAAATTGTTAAATAACCCAAAACTGCATATTTTGACTTACTTCCTTTTTAGCTCCGACCGATTCAATTAATTTTTTTACTACACAACATAAGTTTCATAACAGACAAATTGTTATACAATCCACAGTTTTGAAGATAGATAGATTGGGTTTGCAGTAAAAACTCCACTTTTCACAGACAGTTTATCCCTGTATAAACTCTGGGGGTGGTATGCATAGACATTTCGCAGCACGCGCTACGAGCGTACTAAGCTAGCCCCGTCTATCCACTGGTTACTAGTACAGAATTCAAATCCTATCCTATCGCTAACACTGGTTTATGAATACGAAAAACGCTGATAATCCACCGAAAGCCCGCGCTAAAAATGTCTATGAATACGGCCCTGGGGGTTTCACGTAAGTATAAGGACAGGAATGAAACATCACTCATGGAGAAGTTTTTTTTTAGTAGGTTATTTTACGACGCTTTATCAACATCTTAGGTTATTTAGCGTCTGAATGAGATGAAGGTGATAATGCCGGTGAAATGAGTTCGGGGTCCAGCACCGAAAGTTACCCAGCATTTGCTCATATTGTGTTGAGGAAAAACCCCGGAAAAACCTCAACCAGGTAACTTGCCCCGACCGGGAATCGAACCCGGGCCACCTGGTTTCGCAGCCAGACGCGCTGACCGTTACTCCACAGGTGTGGACTCTCATGGAGAAATGTCTTTAAACTTTTGGTAGAGGCTGTATCTACATCGAAAACTATCTAACCACATTATTGTATCCAGTGTCTACGAAATCACCTAAGAACTCTCGTTGTTTGGAATCAGAACAATGCAGAATCTCATCTATGCCCACTCAAGTCATCACATTGCAGGAGGCAGAATTTATATCTAAGACGGTATTCAAACCCGGCGGCCGTGGCTCCCTCGAACTGCTGAAACCGTCTGTCATCTCTGTAGGCTTGACTTGGTACAAGCAATAATAAGTTAATAATAGACCTTCCAGTCACAGACATAAGACGAATGCCGAGTAGTATCTTGATATGAAAACGTCGTTAAATAAACAAAGCAGCGGTGGTATTCTCGGAGCGAGCGAGTCTTTGCTGCCGCTGTACGCCCCACCCCAGCGGCTCCCCCTCGCAGCTCCCCTCGCCCTCGGGTGCTGGAAACACATCATCTGGACTATAAATTGATCTCGCAGGTTTTTGTTGTTCTCTTTCAACATCCATTCAGTGTTTTTCTTCTCTTCTTACATCCCCATCCGAAAACCACTTGGCTGAAAATGATGGGCATTTAGCGTTAAATTTCATTTGGGCGGGCGTCGAGTCGTTTATCGACGCGAGAATGGGCCGTGATGAGCGTGTGGGGCTCCGAATGGCTCGTTAACTGGGGGCAAGGGTTGAGCCTCGTGATGGATTGTCTGCAGTAATCCGGCAGCCTCACACCACACGGGCTTCAAGTCCAAGACCCATCGATACAATTTAATCATTCGTTTTATTTATTATATGCCGACCCTTCCGTTTTCATGTCTATTAATTGGGAGATTTCACGGTCTTTACATTGATGTCTGGATATGATCCACGTTAAGGAGGATTATGCGGTAAAACACCGATTATTTATCCAATATAATCGAGATGGATAGGGCGAAGTATGAGGAGTACAGCATAGGAAAGAGAAAGGAAAATTAACTGAGGCAAGGAAATTAACAAACTCGTCAGCTCAGTCTATTGACAAAAATCGTGTGTCGCCAGAAGAGGCTGGCTGTCATTAGAAATCCCATTAAATGTTTATACCCTAGTAAGTTTCTATCGTCTCACGAGGACTTTGATAAATAAACAGAAGAAAGACCGAACGTATTGTAAACCTCATTATAAACAGAAGAAAGACCGAACATACTGTAAACGGATAAATAAACAGAAGAAAGACTAAACATAAAGTAAACCTGATAAATAAACAGAAGAAAGACCGAACATATTGTAAACCTGATAAATATACAGAAGAAAGACCGAACATGTTGTAAACCTGATAAATAAACAGAAGAAAGACCGAACTTATTGTAAACCTGATAAATATACAGAAGAAAGACTGAACGTATTGTAAACCTGATAAATAAACAGAAGAAAGACTGAATGTATTGTAAACCTGATAAATAAACAGAAGAAAGAATGAACGTATTGTAAACCTGATTATAAACAGAAGAAAGACCGAACATACTGTAAACTGATAAATAAACAGAAGAAAGACTAAACATATTGTAAACCTGATAAATATACAGAAGAAAGACTGAAAATATTGTAAACCTGATAAATATACAGAAGAAAGACTGAACGTATTGTAAACCTGATAAATAAACAGAAGAAAGACTGAACGTATTGTAAACCTGATTAATAAACAGAAGAAAGGTCGAACGTATTGCAAACCTGATTAGTAAACAGAAGAAAGACCGAACGTATTGGAAACCTGATTAATAAACAGAAGAATGACTGAACGTGTTGTAAACCTGATTAATAAACAGAAGAAAGACTGAACGTATTGTAAACCTGATTAATAAACAGAAGAAAGACCGAACGTCTTTTAAACCTGATTAATAAACAGAAGAAAGACCGAACATGTTGTAAACCTGATTAATAAACAGAAGAAAGACTGAACGTATTGTAAACCTGATAAATAAACAGAAGAAAGACTGAACGTATTGTAAACCTGATTAATAAACAGAAGAAAGACCGAACATACTGTAAACTGATAAATAAACGGAAGAAAGACTAAACATATTGTAAACCTGATAAATATACAGAAGAAAGACTGAACATATTGTAAACCTGATAAATATACAGAAGAAAGACTGAACGTATTGTAAACCTGATAAATAAACAGAAGAAAGACTGAACGTATTCTAAACCTGATTAATAAACAGAAGAAAGACCGAACGTATGTCAAATCTGATTAGTAAACAGAAGAAAGACCGAACGCATTGGAAACCTGATTAATAAACAGAAGAAAGACCGAACGTCTTGTAAACCTGATTAATAAACAGAAGAAAGACTGAACGTATTGTAAACCTGATTAATAAACAGAAGAAAGACCGAACTTATTGTAAACCTGATTAATAAACAGAAGAATGACTGAATGTATTGTAAACCTGATAAATAAACAGAAGAAAGACTGAACGTATTGTAAACCTGATTAATAAACAGAAGAAAGACCGAACGTCTTGTAAACCTGATTAATAAACAGAAGAAAGACTGAACGTATTGTAAACCTGATAAATAAACAGAAGAAAGACTGAACGTATTGTAAACCTGATTAATAAACAGAAGAAAGACCGAACTTATTGTAAACCTGATTAATAAACAGAAGAATGACTGAATGTATTGTAAACCTGATAAATAAACAGAAGAAAGACTGAACGTATTGTAAACCTGATTAATAAACAGAAGAAAGACCGAACTTATTGTAAACCTGATAAATAAACAGAAGAAAGACCGAACTTATTGTAAACCTGATAAATAAACAGAAGAAAGACTGAACGTATTGTAAACCGGATTAATAAACAGAAGAAAGACTGAACGTATTGTAAACCGGATTAATAAACAGAAGAAAGACCGAACATATTGTAAACCTCATAAATAATCAGAAAAAGACTGAACGTATTGTAAACCCGTTTGTTGCTCTTAAGGCCATAACAAAATTGTAGGCTTTGTATTAGCTATTCCTGGTTGGGTAACATCATGACTTCAGCTTAGGCTACTAGTTATTTTATCTTATACAAGGTGCTATCATATATTCCCGAACTGCACTTATATTTATCGTTATAGGGCCTTTGGCCCACTACGTTTCGTCCAATTTTTTTTTGTCCACTGACACATTTGTCCATTTCATGATTCGTCCATTAAGTTTCGTCCGCTGACCATTTAGTCCATTTTCATGCTTCGTTCATTATGTTTTCGTCTACTGACTATTTCGTCCACTGTGGGAAAAAATTGATGACATGAAACATATTTTATTTATTTAAAATGTAATTTATTTAAATATTCGTATATTTAGTCATGTCAAATATAGCTTTTCAGTGCTCGACGAAGATAGGTGAAGAAATACTGTCCCCTCCTCTAAGAAATTATAAATTCTTCAAAGTATCAAAGTCTCACCAAAAGCTTTAAAACGTAACATTGAATTTACTAGAAAATAAAATTGAAATAGCGGATTTGTACTAAAAAAAACATCATAAGGAGGATGGAAGTTTCGTATCAATAGGAAAGAAAAATGTATGAACGAATGTAGGGCCCACATTACCCCGCGGTAACCGATGATGGAGAATTTCCATTCAAGCAAACGTTTTTGTAGTAACTTATTAACCACTTTGAGATAAATGCATTAGTGTGTCATGTAAATATAACCATCCAGCTAAATTGATTCTTCGTATTGGATTTATATTTGGTTATGCGGTATGCATGATTTTAGATTTAATTTTATATTTAACAATATGTAATCATTTATTTAATTGTGTACAATCAGATTTAATTTCTCAATTGTACAGCAGCAGTTGTGCAGATTATCTAGTGTAGAGAAGTGAACATATTTAATGTTACATTACCCACGTAATTACATCGTCTGTACACACAAAGGACTTCATATATGTTATCAGCTAAATACGGGTTAAGAGAAATTAATATAATTCTCTGCATTCATCAAAGTCGGAAAACAGATAGGTCTCCACATGCGAACTGAGGAAGACAATAAAAATAGGCAGTGATGATTTCAGATTATTTTCTTCGAGGGACAAAATGAAAAACCGAGGGGAGAACAATGACTGAAGCTTATAAGAAATTGGTAAAAACATTTATCTTGTCTTCATTCAGATTAAATGAGTCTAACTTGCCGTCTGAGCCACAGATTTATTGTACGTGCAGAAAGGTCAATCATTGTATGAATGGACTCTTGGAAAAATTTTAGCTACTAGACAATAGTGCCCTCACCAAAATTCAAATTTGCTAGTTACAGTTTTGTTCTATCGACTATTTAGGAAATTTATATCTCGCTGCCTGTCATAATAATCTCCTATTTCGAATAATTGGATATCAGTCTGTCATAATAGTCGACAGTTTCGAAGGACTGTATCTCCGTTCCTATCATCGCTTTTTTCTTTCAAGAAATTTAACCTGACAAACTATAAGAATGATAAACTGTTTCAAAGAATTATATCACACAGTCTAGATAATAACACATTGTTTCGAACAATTATATCTAACAGCCTGCGATAATATTATACTGATGGAACAATAAGGTATACTCACACCCTGTGATAATATACTGATCGGAACAATTATATCCAACAGGCTGTGATAATTACTGTTCCCAAAATTATATCCAACAGCCCGTCATAATATATTAATTCCAACAATTATATCTAACAACCTGTGATAACATACTTTTTCGAACACTTATTTCTAGCAACCTGTAATAATAAACTGATTTGAAAAATTATATCCAACAACATATGATGATATATTAATTTTAACATTTACAGTATACCTAACAACCTATGATAATATACTGTTTCGAACAGTTATATCTAACAGCCTGTGATAATGTACTGATTGGAACAATTATATCCAACAGGCTGTGATAATTGTCTGTTCCGAAAAAATATATCCAACAGCCCGTGATAATATATTCATTTCAACAGTTATATCTAACAACCTGTGATAATATATTCTTTCGAACATTTATTTCTAACAGCCTTTGATAATATACTGTTTCAAACTGTTATATCTAACAGTCTGTGATAATATACTGATTGGAAAAATTATATCCAACAGGCTGTGATAATTACTGTTTCCAAAATTATATCCAACAGCCCGTGATAATATATTAATTCCAACAGTTATATTATCTAATAACCTGTGATAATATACTGTTTAAAACTGTTATATCTAACAGCCTGTGATAATATACTGTTTGGAACAATTATATCCAACAGGCTGTTATAATTACTGTTTCCAAAATTGTATCCAACAGCCCGTGATAATATATTCATTTCAACAGTTATATCTAACAACCTGTGATAATATATTCTTTCGAACATTTATTTCTCTAACAGCCTTTGATAATATACTGTTTCAAACTGTTATATCTAACAGCCTGTGATAATATACTGATTGGAAAAATTATATCCAACAGGCTGTGATAATTACTGTTTCCAAAATTATATCCAACAGCCCGTGATAATATATTAATTCCAACAGTTATATTATCTAACAACCTGTGATAATATACTCTTTCGAACATTTATTTCTAACAGCCTTTGATAATATACTGTTTAAAACTGTTATATCTAACAGCCTGTGATAATATACTGATTGGAAAAATTATATCCAACAGGCTGTGATAATTACTGTTTCCAAAATTATATCCAACAGCCCGTGATAATATATTAATTCCAACAGTTATATTATCTAACAACCTGTGATAATATACTCTTTCGAACAGTTATTTCTAACAGCCCATGATAATATACTGTTTCTAACAATTATATCTAACTCCCTGTGATAATTACGGTTTCGAAAAATTATATCTGACATCCCGTGGTAATATATTAATTCCAACAGTTATATCTAACAACCTCTGATGGTATACTCTTTCGTACAGTTATTTCTAACGGCCTGTGATAATGTACTTACTTGAACAGTTATATCTGATAATATACTAATACGAACAGATACTTCTAGCAAGGTTTTTCTCTTACTTTTCGTCAGTCTGCACTTCCATCATCATATTTTAATTATTGTTTTGTTCGTTTTGAACTCTCGTAAAAAATAATAAATTTAGCGTCTATTTTTAATGGCTCATTTTGGTGATGATCTTACTGGCAGATGAGGTATTAGACTTACATCTGGACTCTTATGATGCTCAAGTGCAATTCTCTTCACTGTTGGAATAATTTTTCTGGAAGACACTAATTCCTGACTTGTTGCATGATTATGCTCTGTAGTTTTCAAAATCCTTGAGGGATCCCCTTTTTCTCGACAGATTTTGCTTTCAATGAAGCGCCAGTACATTCGGCCAATTGCGAGATTTCCTTTCTGTTTGTGATATAAGTATCCTCCATAATACAGAGAATTTCAAACTTTACATGACTGTAAAAATTCCCCTTCAAATGCTGTGCAGAATGACTACGACAAAGACCGAAGCGTCAAAAAACGATTTTTTTTTTTTTAACCTTTTCGAAGTGATGGTATACCGTATACATTATTTACCACAAACACTGTTGGCACAGATTGGGAGAAGTGGCACAAATACAGTGCCGGTAAACTGTAGAAGACAAATTGAGAAAAAGGCAAGTAGGTAAAATGTAGAATTAGGTAAACTACAGGGAGCAAAATGTATAGTCGTGTTACTCTTATTCCCGGCGTAACTCCTCTTCTTTGCTTACGCCTTAAGAAGTGAAGGCTCTATAAAGTCTACTACTAGGTAGTATCGTTCGCCATTTTTGTCCTTTCGTTGCCGAGGAATCTATTTGCTGCACCGTTAAACATTATCATGTCGTAGCTCCTATGATAATAAATCAAACGTACTGTAATTGAGCAAATAATTGAGCGACAAATAATGTCCTCGTGTACTTTCTGCGAACATCAACGAAAGAGTCAAAATAGCGGGCGATTATATTAAATATTTATCGAGCCTTACGAAGTGCATAACGTCATAAGCAGCGAATGATAAGACGCACACGTTTAAATGTAGCCGACCTTCAACGTGATTGGCTGCCGGAAATAAGAGCGACGGGACTATAGAGTGAATCGGGGGGAGATGACTATCGGGGGAAGATGCTTATTTCTTTGTAGTTTCACATTCTTCCAAGAGAGAACGCCACGCGCATATCTTCATGATCACTGAGACAGTTGAATGTCTGTAGAGTGGAAGCTAACTCATTTTGCCACGTGTTCTTGTTGTGAGAAGAAGAAAAGCAAGCAAACAGCTCATTTTTCTGCTATAAAATAATTGCAAAGGTATGTTAAAATTTTAATACATCCTTGAATTCGTAATAACTCAAACCTTTGTAATGGGTGTTGTAGTAAAGTTTTCTAAAGTTTGTATTGTTAACAACCAACGACCTTGTTCCGCCATCTTAGGTAGCGTCACAGTTCTAGGCATTTTACCCCCACACTTGAGGATCTTCCTCACCTTTTTTTCGGGGTAAGATGACAACTTGTTGCAAAAGTTTTATTTTTTGTTTTATTGGAGGGAATGCATAAATATTACGTAAGATCCTCTGATAGATGTCAGTGGATTGAGGACAGTCTTCAACTTGTGATGGAACATCTTGTAACAGAGGGTATGAACTGTTTTAGAGCATCGCAAGCATACGGGATTCCTTACCATACTCTTAAACGCCGCTTAAAAATAATGATGACAAAAAATGTACTGGATTGAATTCATTATGTGCAAGAAGTGATTTCACGAGTCTTGCACACGACAATAAAATATGTGCAATGACTGTGTTGCTAAGTAGTGATAAACGAGTGAGAAAGTGTCCATGAGCTTTAGATTGTCATTTTTGTTGTACGTATCAAACCAAGTTCAGGTAATATATACATATAGGGAAAACTAGGGTCTGTTGGACAGTCGGGCATGTTGGACACTCCGTACTTTAACGTGTTACCACGCCACTTGTGGGCACCACATTCAGCTAGAAGTCAATGACGGAAGTAGGCACGAGTGGGGCTACTTCCGTCATTGACTTCTAGCAGAATGTGGTACCCACAAGTGGCGTGGTAACACGTTAAAGTACAGAGTGTCCAACATGCCCGACTGTCCAACATGCTCTAGTTTACCCTATATCAGTAAATGTGTTAATTCTATTTGCCATCTTACCCGATATCGGGAAAAGATGCCTACAGTGCAGGTAAGAAGAAAACCTGTATCTACAAACAAAGTAATTAATGTTTTCTGTTTTGTACCAAAAATATAGTTTGAAAATATTTTCCAGATTTTGATATTTCAATATGAAATTCAAAACTAAATGAACAATATCTTAAATTTTCAATCAAAGAAAAAGTTAGGCATCTTCCCCCGACCCACTCTAGTAGGCAAACATAAGTAGCCAAAAAAGACCTGGAATCCTTGACTTGTTTGCACAAAATCACGTGTAGAAGCTCAGTTCTTAAAGACAATCTGACGCTGTTTGATAGATTGACTGAACAGGGATGGAAGCAATGATCTGCAGTAACAAACGCGTGCTATGTTTAACGGTACAATAATTACAAGTGCAGTCCGGAAATATATTGATTGTAGCTTATCATCGAATTTTTCTACGAACCATACCTCATGAAATTAATTTAGTTGCAGGTCTATCACAGTATCGACTTTTGCTACGAATTATATCCCAGGAGACAGTCAGTTTTAAAGTTAAAAATGCGTCCCCATTGCCCCGAGGCAGGACTCGCACCCTCGTCTTCCTGTTACTATTTCCAGTACTTATTGGAAAATGAAAGGGCGCTGTTGTCCCGCTCCAATAACAATTGCGCTACTGCTGTACAGCCATCCCCTCGCTCTGTACTCCCATAATCCTCTCATTTACGTCGCGTTATGTGCTAAACGAACAACATTCCCTCTTGCATTAATTGCGTTTGCCGGGACGCGAAGTGCTTTTCCGTCCTCAAATGCAAATTTTAACCTTGTTACGCTTCGGCCTCCCAAGTTTAGATTATCAATGGTTAATTAATCTTCAATTTATTCACTTTGTGTAATGAATTTAACACTCAATTTAGCGGTTATTAATCAAAGTTTTAATTAAGGTTATTATGAGGCACTAATCATGCACCACGGTTGATGTTGTTTGGGCTGCAATTAAACGTTGGGACAAGCCATTAGTGCATCTAGCGCTTTCTGTGTTAGGTACACGAGCAACTGCCTCATTTCCCTCCCTTTCACGCAGGGGTGTGCTGACTTCACTCCATAGTTCGTCTAGTCTCAGTTTTGGAAGCGTGACTTGTGAACAATGCCGGGAAACCTGCTTCATACTAGAGGCCGTTTAAACGGATTACTTTCTCTTTTAAAAACGTTAGTTACACTAACGAAGACTTCACTTTTTTAGCCTATATATACTTACTGCTAAATGTCTCGGATTTTGAGATGAATGTACATCGCTAATGTTTAAGCTCATGAAATAACAATCACACAAATAAATCTTAAATTTTTCTATAGATCTAACGATCGCGTATCTAAAATGTTAAAAACTTAAAATCCTTCAACTTCAATAACTTTTTCGCCATGAACTTCAATAATTTTCTCCTCAAACACTTAAATTCTTATTTTTTATTCTATTAGAATAGTATAAATGTCATCAATCTCCATCAGATCATGAACTGCAACTTGACTTGAAATAATTTAAAAAAAGAATTCAAAACAATTATTAAACTCTAAAAAGACGTTTATCTGAACAGCGGTATAGGCTACATACAATACATTTTTTAGGACCAGATATTTGGAATAATTTTTTGTTTTATGATTATTATTAATTTTTTTTACTATTTTGGCAAATAAGTGCAATGTATTTAGAATCTTTGAATGTAGATTTATTCTATAGATAGTATTTATATTCAAGGAGATTTTCGGTTTATTTGTTATTTTTATTTTATTAGTTATTTTTGTTATAGTTTGGGTTGCTTGTAAGGTACAACACGGATTATCGATTGAGGGACAGATTCCTGTAGAAGAGAGACTAAAATACCTCCAAATTCTTTAAGTTTCAAGACCTTAACTAATACTGCCAGGTTAAAAGTAATTTATATCTAAAATAATAGGGTATCTATCCAGACGTTTGAGATGGGCAGGGCATGTAGCACGTATGGGCGAATCCAGAAATGCATATAAAATGTTAGTTGGGAGGCCGGAGGGAAAAAGACCTTTAGGGAGGCCGAGACGTAGATGGGAAGATAATATTAAAATGGATTTGAGGGAGGTGGGATATGATAGAGAATGGATTAATCTTGCTCAGGATAGGGACCAATGGCGGGCTTATGTGAGGGCGGCAATGAACCTCCGGGTTCCTTAAATTCAGTAAGTATAGTAGGGTATCTAATCCTAGTTTAAAATTAAGGATTTAATAGCCTCAAATCAAATGAAGTCATAATCATAATTAAAATTTCACCTAAAAATAAAATAACCTCAAAATAAAATTTTCAGCTACTTTAAACAAAAATATTCACTTATATTCATTGCATAACCACGGATGCTGGCACAAATTTTACCAATAATAAATAAAAACCACCAAGTCATACTCCCATAAATTAATAAAAGCTTCATTACTGCGAATAAATAATAAAAATAAAAAATCATTAAGATATTAAACATAATTTAAAATCGCGCATATAATATATATAAAATAATTTAAACCTAAATAAATAAGCAAGAATAAAACTCTTACATAATCAACATATAAAAAGGGGTGTTTCTCCCTGTCATTCTTTGCTTCGTTTCTTTGTGACTCTTTAAAATTCCTTCATATTATTCTTTTCATTAATTTCGTTCATTACATGTACCGTATCTTCATTATTAACTTTTTTCATGTTAATCCCTGTTTTACTTTCTTTGCCACATCTCCTTTTATTTCCCTCATGTTATTCTTTGGCCTATTTTCTTTTGGCCTGCCAGGTACCCCGACTTCAATCCTCTGGATTTTTTGTTTAAACACAGACTATTTGAAATGTATTGTTAATTCACCCCTGTTGACAATGTTAAGGAAGAGCAGGAATATTTGGTGCACGATTGTCACAAGAAAACCTGCTAATGACTGCCATAATATGAACGGTGGTCATATCGAGCACATGTTCAATGCTCTCTTTCTCCAGTCTATTATTAGATGTTATGTTACCCCAGACCACCTGCACTGACGAGATATAATATAACACTATAGATTTCGGCAACGCCTGGTTTCCGGACCTGTGTTTATTAGACCATTTGTCTTGTTTCATTGTCCTCTGCTCACCCCTGCAGTTTGTACCTACAATTAGGAACCGCCCTGTAGAGATTAAGTAGCCTAAAACCTTGCTTTCCATTTTTGTTATATTCTATTACTTTCCTTCTTATATTCTTGCCTACTATTTTGTGTATGCCATAGCACCAGCCTTTTCAATATTTTGTTCTTTATCATTTACCTACAAAAATGTCTATCTTATATCTTCACTTTTGAGGACATGGTAACTGACATTTGGTAAAAAAAAAATAGATATGTAGCGTACAATATGGTATCTTACATTCTCCGTCTAATGCAGTAGTTAGTTTTCTAACTTCAATATTTTGTTCTTAATCATTTACATACCAAAATGTTTATCTTATGTCTTTATATTTGAAGGTCTCGGTCGTAAAACATGGTAACTGACATTTGGTAAAAAAAAATTAGATATGTACCGTACAATATGGCATCTTACATTCTGCGTCTAATTTAGTAGTTAGTTTTCTAACATCTCAACAGATGGCAGTACAGATTTTACTTTCCTGGTAACTATACAAACTGTTACATGTATAAATGCTTATCTACCTAATAACTTCAAAACACTAAAACGTCACTTACCATGTTTTACTCACGAACCCCTCATTTATATTCTCAAAATTTACAACTCTTAGCCGACCACAGAAATGTCTCTGGTCGTTGTATTCTTAAGATGTTTAGTAGTTCAGAAGTGAGAAGAATCTTTCAACACATGATTGTAAAACGAAATATATTATTCATTCATATCCTATCTCCGTAGAAGCATGAAATCTCATATTTAAAACATTTTATTAAAATAATTATTTCTCTATTGATATTTTTAATGTCCTGTGCAGTTCACATTTCTTAATGTTAATTATTATTTAACAAAATCTGTATACTGGCTGATATTCGTAAGCAGCATTATGCAATTAAGTTTTGTGTTCCCTTGAAGAAAACTGCGACCGCTACCTACGACGATCTGAAGAGAGCTTATGGGGACTCTGTAATATCTCTTAAAATACACAGGCTAATCATATAACTTAATGTAATATTTACAGTGGTCTTGGGAATAGTCTGAACTTCCTCTGTAAAGAAAAGCAGTGAAACAGAAGCATTTCAGATATTAACTTCATTTGAGCTATCAGAGCTAAATACCACAATAGTTCTAGGAAGATGGGTCAACAGTTACAATTAGACTTCGTGAATTGTCACACGAAGCATGCAATCAGGTTGCCGATGTACGGTAGTATAGAAGAGGTGAGCGACCTTCCGGTCTCGTAGTATAAGCAGTTCATGTTAAGAGATGTGACCGGTCCAAATAAATAGAGCAGCTACAGGTAATGTATACCTATGTAAGCGCTTGTTTTTGCATTACTGTGGTTGGAATAGTCAAAGCTTAACATTTGTTCATTACAGGCAAGAATTCAATCAAACATACTACAATGAGTGTGTTGCTGTTACAAACAATTGCCCCTGGAATACCCTTACCTCCGCAGCCAGTCTTGACCCGTTGGAGAACGTGGTTGGATTCTGTTAATTATTATGCAGAACATTACAGCAAAATAATGGAGGTAATTGATGCATTGCATAGCAGACAGTTCCGCTGTAAAATCATTGCCTTCTGAATATTGGAAGATATTGTGTTCATTGACTCTAATTTTAAAATCGTGTCCAAAAGCATCACCCTGTTGGAATCGTCTAAACTGCAACTCTCAGAAGCCCTTATTATAGTGGATAAAGTATCACAAACCGTTATCCAAAATAACAACTCACTAATTTCAGAAAAAGTGAAATGTAAGTTGAGAGACATTATTGCTAAAAATTCTGCCTATTCAGAACTTTGTATTATAAATGATGTACTATCAGGTCACGACAAGACGTCTGAAGTTGGTGTACTAAAACGTAGTGACTATCCGTTCTTCAAATATGCACGTATTACATCGTGTGATGTTGAACGTACATTTCCCAATATAAAAACTGTTTAAGTGACCATCGGAGGAGATTGCTTTGCAGTCGCTCAAAATATACGTAATTCTTCACTACAATGCACATTTTCAAGATTGGTGTATCTTACATTACATTTTAAGAGTGAATATATCTCACTATAAAATAATTGTGAATTTACAGGTTTAATCATTTCCTACTTCAAAGATCATTCATTATATTTCTTGAATGCAGGATACAGGTTTTATTGTAACCGCAGTATACTGCTCAGTGTTTACATCAGAGCCATACTCAATCCTTTGCACGCCCCCTTTCATACAGTCTATACCGCGTGCGCAGTAAACCTTGCGATTCTCGTGGCAATTCCACGAAGTCTAATTATAATAATAATAATAATAATAATAATAATAATAATAATACTTTATTGCTAGAACAAAGATAGGCTACATATTGTTTTTTTATATAATCACTCAGCACCCCCAAGAAAGAATGTTACATACACGTTCTCAGAGGCCATTTCACATAATTTTAAGACATTTTATTAAATAATAGAATAAAAAGTAAAGAAGAGAAAAAGAAAACACAGATATCACAATAATTTGAATTTTAAATTTTCTCTCTAAACAGTGATTTTAATTGATTTTTTTTTTAATAAAGAACATTAGCAAACTGTATGTTTGGGAATTTAGCTGTTACGTTGTTATAAAACTTTGTAGCGAAGTCGCTACTGCGATTATATGCTACAGTTGTGGTACATTTAGGTTCTGTCAAGCATATGTTGTATGATCTTTTGGTTTTACATTTATGTGAATACAAACATGAACTTTCTAAGAATGAAACTGAACACATATTTCGCAAGACACTTCCAAAATGAAATGTAAGAATAAATTAAAGGTGAACCGTTTTCAACATTCAATATAAGTTTTAAAATATACACAACATTTTTTTTAACAGTTGGCTCGACTGTCTACATTTAACTAACGGTTCATGTATCGCAGAACGATGCGAACATAAAACGACGTTAAAGTTTGTAATGCAATCAATCCTGGAAGACGTAATATCCCTAAAACACGACCCTATAAACTGTTACGTATCTTCGTGAGCAAACTGTCTTTTTTATGGCTCCTAAATTTTTCCAGAAAGAAGTTCTTACGATCGTTGTTTTTAGTCTTCAACTTTAATTTAAATTCTAAATAACATGATAAATCTGTTATATGATACCCAATTTAAAGTTGATTCCGACCGTGAAAAACTTGGAACATACGCAGATATTTCTAAACCAAACCTTTCTAATTATTGTTTTTTGTGAAATTATTGGTGAGATCTTCGTATGAAATTGGGACTTGGCTAGTTCTAGTTGAATCATTTACTGAAGCCTTCTCAACAAATAGAATCGGACTTCATTCCGTGAAAGTCCTGTGAGTGGTTTACCAGAAACAAGGTCCAAATGTGTAAAATGTCCATAGTAACTAGAAAGTCTAGGCAATTACACTGAACAACAAATTTTTACTTTTTGTCTTGCTCCGAAATAAAAATAGGTGAATATTACTAATATGTGTGCACTAAATCTGAATTTAAAATCCAAATTGCACCATCACGTACCATTTTTCGTGGAAAATGAATTGAATTTTTTTATGACAAAACTTATTTGTTTGTAATTTTTCACTGCTACAGATAAAATTACAATACATTAGGAATTCAAAATTTCTCATAATACTTGAAAATATGTACTGGGTACAGAAATGATGTTACATAGTTCAAAACATAAAAACAATAAAAATATATTTTTATGCTTATAATGAGAAAAATCCCGGAATTTGAACTTACATTTAAAATAATTTTCTGGATGACTTCTGTTTATAACTAGTCCCGGGACTGTATTTTAGAAGGCACCAACAATAGTCTGCAAGCATGCTGGATGATGGTCTTCCTTTATATCGCCTTTCCATTTCAGATATTTCTTGATGAAATCTTTCCCCATGCTCGTCGCTTACCGCTCCAAAGTTAGGAGGAAAGGAATCCAAATGAGAACGTAAAAAGTGTATTTTGAGACACATAGGCCTATTACACTCCATTTTGTAACATCGTCACCTGAATACAAGAACTAGGTAACTTGATTTTTTCTATTTTGTGACATTGCCTATTTATTTATTTATTTATTTATTTATTTATGTATCTATCTATCTATCTATCTATCTATCTATCTATCTATCTATCTATCTATGTATGTATCTATGTATGTATCTATCTATCTATCTATCTATCTATCTATCTATCTATCTATCTATCTATCTATCTATCTATGTATCTATCTATCTATCTATCTATCTATCTATCTATCTATCTATCTATCTATCTATCTATCTATCTATCTATCTATCTATCTATCTATCTATCTATCTATCTATCTATCTATCTATCTATCTAACTATCTATCTATCTATGTATGTATCTATGTATGTATCTATGTATCTATCTATGTATCTATCTATCTATCTATCTATCTATCTATCTATCTATCTATCTATCTATCTATCTATCTATCTATCTATCTATCTATCTATTTATTTATTTATTTATTTAAGGAATATATGTCTCGTTTTCTTTTACCTATTTGTTACATTGGAAAGTACGAGTAGATGTCGCTGGTATCGTTCTATCACTTACCTAGTTCTTGCCCTTACATTTTGTGCGATTTTTTTCTATGCTATAAAAGAGATAAGTTAATTAAAAAACACAAATTTCGAGTTACCTAATTCTTGCATTCAGGTGACGATATGCACTTAACATTGTTTCCACAACAACTTATATGTATTTCTCTGCCCTAGAATTTCCAAGAAAATTTGAGCAAACGTCTTTGAAAGCGCGCCATGCCATTCTTTCTGTAGCGGAAAGTTTTTCCTCAAACAAAGGATCAACCATAACTTTGTGAATTTGTGGACCGATGAAAATGCCCTCTTTTAATTTGCCTTCATTGGTAAACGTTTCCTTTAAATACTGAAAACCATACCCTTGTTTGTTCATTGCGTAGACCTCACTTTGAACTGCTATGAAATTTAAATAATATAAGGGACCAATATCTGTTTATTTATTAGAAGTACAAAAGAACATGCCAACAACCATAAGAAACCGGAAATAAGTCATAAACTCATAAATTCATTAGTTTTTGTTTTGGTTTATACCTCCAACCCGCGCCAGATGTTTCCTGGGGAAGCGCTTATCGAAAAGTGAAATCATAGTATGTCTTAAAAACCTTACGTGATACGAAGAAAAGAGATGCATTTTCGGATTCAGCGCACATCAAACCATAAGGGACACATCGTTTTAAATCGGAGCAAAATTCTTGTTGTTCAGTTTATTGTTTCAGGACGTTCATGAAGTGAACTAGATGATGATATCATCAAAATGACTGAACACGGACAAGCAAGAAGGAAGTAATGATCCTGAACTAAGACCTGCACGAAGGTCTGTGTTTCTCAGCATGAATCATCCTTTAATATTCGGTGGTCACATGAGAACGCTGCTGTCGCACGTGAAAGCCGAACGGTGCTGTTCTTGACAAAAACTGTCTCGCTTACGGGTCAGCAGCTTTGAGTGTCTGGATACCGGTACTTACTCCCTGTTGTGAAAACATTGCCTTCCGCTTAGGAAATCACGTTGCACCGCTTTGTTCCTGTTGAATCACGGGAAGCGAAATCTATGTCCTTTGAAGTAAGTGAGAGACCATGCGACAAAAAGGTAACGTCACAAAATGTTGTATAATCGTTCATTAAACGTGGAGCTTCTATTTCGTGGTGAATTAAAATCCCTTAAAGCGTTGCGTAAACTATAAATAAAGTGGTAGGTATTTCGTGAGAAAAATGTTCTGATTTTTCATTATTTTACTACTACTATTAATTATTATTATCATCATCATTATCATCATGAACTTCTTCGTTTTCGACCATGTGATTTGTAACGATACTCCAAGAAAGATGGCTTTGATCTCTCCATCGATCTCTTGGTCTATATACTGAGGCTAATCTTGGAAGTCTCTCTCTTTCCATTCTTTGTACATGGTTCTTCCACTCTTCCTGATTTTGTTGAATTTTTTCTGTTATACAAGGAACTTATTATGTTTTTCGGATATATGCGTTTCTTTTATGGTCCAACCTCGTTATACCCAATAACGGTCTTAAAAAACGCATCTGAGCTGCTTCAAGTTCCTGTGAAATTCATTTTTTTAATATCCACAGTTCCCTTCCATAACTGAGTGCTGCTTTTGACGTTTTGTTGTGTAATCTTAACTTTGCATCCACTGTCATCTGTTTGCCAAAATACTAGTCAATTAAAGAAAAATAATACTTCTGAATAATTCATTCTCTATCTGTAATATTCCTTTACCCTTAAAACTAAACAAAAATAGTAGGCCCTACATTATGCAACGAGCCTATAATGGTAGTAATTAAAACGCGAGGATGTTTATGAAACGAGCGCAAGCGAGTTTCATAACTTTCATACGAGCGTCTTAATTACCGTTACAGGCAAGTTTCATACGACTTTTTATGTTCGACCATATTTCTAACTTGAAATTATTCATAAGTATTCATGTTATTGGTCCCGCGCCGTGGCGTCGCGGTCTAAGGCATCCTGCCTAGGACTCGCGTTACGGAATGCGCGCTGGTTCGAGTCCTCATGGGGGAAGAAATTTTCTCATGAAATTTCGGCCAGTGTATGGGACCGGTGCCCACCCAGCATCGTGATGCACTTGGGGAGCTACAATAGGTTGCGAATGCCAGCTATAACGGCTGGGGGGGATCATCGTGCTAACCACACGACACCTCCATTCTGGTTGGATGATCGTCCACCTCTGCTTAGGCATGTGGGCGTGAGGCCAGCAGCCGGCTGGTCGGTCTAGGTCCTTCACGGGCTGTAGCGCTACGGATTATTATTATTATTATTATTATTCATGTTATTGTTATGTGAGTGCAATAGCCTACCTCATAAATTGTGAGATGTGCGCAGACGCGAAAGTATTGATTTTTTCCGGGAAACGAATGTCGACGAATTTATTTGAATATTATTTAGACTACAATTAACGCTAATTATTATAGTAACAGAACATAACCTTCTGCGACAGTATTGGATTTCCAGCCTCCGTGACTTTTCGGTAGTTTTCTTTCGATTGCATATCCGAGAATAATGCAAAACCTGAATTTTAATGAATAGGTGTACTTTAATGACATGCATTAAAGGCCTGCTACCAGGTGTATAATTACTACATTTCAGCATGGTCGAGCATAAAAGTATTTTACAAACAATTTCAAATTAGCATAACTGTAAAAATATTAAAAATATGACCCATGTTTATATGACATTTTTCACTCAGAATATCTTCGGAAATAAGATGTGTAAGTGGCGGTAACCCCTCGTGAATCACCCTTAAATTATGGTTTATTTAACGACGCTCGTAACTGCCGAGGTTATATCAGCGTCGCCGGTGTGTCAGAATTTTATCCCGCAGGAGTTCTTTCACATGCCAGTAAATATACTGACATGAGCCTGTCGCATTTAAGCAGACTTAAGTGTATAGATGATAAATGAAATGAAGTGAAGGTACAGTGTTTTGGTGAAATGAAAGAAGTAACGGAAGTACTCTCAGAAAAATCGTCTGCAACGTCTGTTTTGTCTACCACGACAAGGTCGGGAATCGAACCCTGCCCGCCTGGCTGCAAGTCACAGATGCGGCCTATCTGTAACAGAATCTACTTGAACTGTAACTGTAGAAACCATCACGTGTCATAAGGCCAATTCACACGAGGATAGTTTACAGGAGTCAAGTGCTTGAAGCAACTCCACTTTCCTTCAACTTTTCCCGTGTGATATGGTCGAGACAGTCAAGTTGTGACTTGGCAGTGAAGCAGAATTTGAGTAGACGACTCGTCAACTTTTGTGTCCAATTTCCCGTCACGTGATCAACTTGACTCTACTACTTTCCGCGTGTGAGTGCTAACTTGTAGCAACGTGCAAGCAGATATTGTGGATAGTATGCGTGTATGGTTTGTTTAAATAAATAGCTAATTAATTTAGATATCGAATTTGAGATTAATTTAACTTTCACAATCCACATTTTAAAAATTACTAATTCTGCTTACAAATCACTTGGAATTGTAATTCGAAATTATTCAAGCAACCGCCTGTTTTTACACCTGGTTAGAAGCAAGTGGATTATGCTACAATAATTATTTGGAATCCTCGTTGCAAAAACAATGGTCATTCTATCGAGGTGATACAGAATAAATTCTTTAGGTTCCTAGATTATAAGATATTCAAAATACCTTGTCCATTCCAGTTTCCAACTAGATTATTTAGATGAATTTTTGGTGACTATACGCTCAATGACGCAAGGACGACTTACTCGATGATATTTCTCAGAAAAATATGAACAAAAATAATACTGATTCCGTTGAATTATTCCATTTTATATCCCTCCAAATATATATAGAAGAAATTTGGTATTTAATATCTCTAGATCGAGACAAATATAGCTATCAAAACTTTTTCCTTGTTTTGGCCCTGCAATTTATTACCGATATCGATTTATTAAATTTCTGATTTTTTAATCATAATAAAGAACATCTTTTTCATGTTTTCATTTCTTTTATTTCTGTTGCTAATGAGTTGTATATATTAGTACCTATTTTATAACTGCTGTCCATGTGAATCATTACTTACTTACTTACTTACTTACTTACTTACTTACAAATGGCTTTTAAGGAACCCGAAGGTCCATTGCCGCCCTCACATAAGCCCGCCAGCGGTCCCTATACTATGCAGGATTAATCCAGTCTCTATCATCATACCCCACCTCCCTCAAATCCATTTTAATATTATCCTCCCATCTACGTCTCGGCCTCCCTAAAGGTCTTTTTCCCTCCGGTCTCCCAACTAACACTCTATATGCATTTCTGGATTCGCCCATACGTGCTACATGCCCTGCCCATCCCAAACGTCTGCATTTAATGCTCCTAATTATGTCAGGTGAAGGATACAATGCGTGCAGTTCTGTGTTGTGTAACTTTCTCCATTCTCCTGTAACTTCATCCCACTTAGCCCCAAATATTTTCCTAAGCACCTTATTCTCAAACACCCTTAACCTATGTTCCTCTCTCAGAGTGAGAGTCCAAGTTCCACAACCATACAGAACAACCGGTAATATAACTGTTTTATAAATTTTAACTTTTAGATTTTTGGACAGCAGACGGGATGATAAGAGCTGCTCAACCGAATAATAACACGCATTTCCCATATTTATTTGTGTTTAATTTCCTCTCGAGTGTCATTTATATTTGTTACTGTTGCTCCAAGATATTTGAATTTTTCCACCTCTTTGAAGAATAAATCTCCAATTTTTATATTTCCATTTCGTACAATATTCTGGTCACGAGACATAATCATATACTTTGTCCGGTCGCTGTACTTGCTTCAAGTAAAATTTCCGTGTTTTCCCTAATCGTTTGTGTATTTTCTCCTAACATATTCACATCATCCGCATAGACAAGAAGCTGATGTAACCCGTTCAATTTCAAAGCCTGTCTGTTATCCTGAACTTTCCTAATGGCATATTCTAGAGCGAAGTTAAAAAGTAAAGGTGACAGTGCATCTCCCTGCTTTAGCCCGCAGTGAATTGGAAAAGCATCAGATAGAAACTGACCTATATGGACTCTGGTGTATGTTTCACTGAGACACATTGTAATTAATCGAACTAGTTTCTTGGGAATACCAAATTCAATAAGAATATCATATAATACTTCCCTCTTAACCGAGTCATACGCCTTTTTAAAATCTATGAATAACTGATGTACTGTACCCTTATACTCCCATTTTTTCTCCATTGTCTGTCGAATACAAAAAATCTGATCAATAGTCGATCTATTACGCCGAAAACCGCACTGATGATCGCCATGTGAATCATTATCAATAATAATTATAAATTAAATTTATGTGAAGAAGGTGCTTTGATGAGCGTCTAGCCTGTGTATACTTTCCTGTATGTCATAATAAATAAAATTTATTTTTAGAAGTACATGAGATGTTCGAACTTCCGTGGAATATACGGCACGAGGAAACTTAAATAATAATAAAATTAAAATTAAACAAGAGGCGATTGAAACTGAATAAAACAATCATCCCGTTTAGCTCTACCGTCAAAAATCTCGGAGTACATTTCGAATCTAATCTCAATTGGGATACGCATATTAAATATACATGTAAGAAGGCATTCTCTATTCTCCATTCACTAAAAAGATTGTATCATTATCCATCTAAATTAAAACAGACGCTGGTACAGACACTCATTCTACCTCACTTCGATTATTGCGACGTTTTGTTCAGTGATCTCAGGATTGATTCCGCTCAGAAACTACAGCGTGTTCATAACGCGTGCGTCCGCTTCATTTGTAATGTTCGATACTATGATCATATCTCACCTTCTTTCAAGAAGTTATCATGGCTTAGGTTACATGAGAGGAGAAATCTGCACTCACTTTCTCTCTTATATCGAATTATGCACTCTTCATCCCCCTATTATTTATTCGCTCGATTTCATACTCTCTCTCGCTATTATAATATTAATACTCGAGCGCAACGCGATAACACGCTAGAAATTACACTTCACGCATCGTCTCTGTATTCCTCATCCTTCACTGTTGCTACCTCTCGTCACTGGAACTCTCTGCCGCCTGAAGTCAAGGGCTGCTGAACATTGAATTCTTTCAAATCCAAGTTAGAAAATTATCTTATGACGAGTTGCCAAACTAACTTACTATTATGACAAGTGTTGTATTGCATTTTTCCACGTATTCACATTTTTTTTTAATGTTCTAATGTTATTCAACTTATTTTATATTTTTGTTTTCATATTTTCCGATAATGTTATATCTCTAATGTGATAAGTTGAGCTATATATAATCTTAATTTTCCTTATTGTGTGTACTTAGAAATATTGTATTCACTGTATACTTTGTACTGCACTATTTTATTACTACTATTAGTATTATTATTATCATTATCATTATTATTATTATTATCATTATTACTATTCTTATTCTTATTCTTATTATTATTATTATTATTATTATTATTATTATTATTATTAATAATTGTCTTTTTTTTGTATGCCTCATTTATTTTGACCTGCTGTTCACATATTATTATGCTTTTTTCTTTCTTTCTGTATGTTATATATTATGTCTGATTTCTTCTTATTTGTTGTTTATTTTTTATTATTATTATTATCTTATTCAGTTTTGTGTGTAAAATTGTAGTGTAATTTGTAAATTTGTAATGTTTTTGTAACGCAGTCGTTACTCCTGGTTGAGTGTTAGAGAAGGCCGTATGGCCTTAACTCTGCCAGATTAAATAAATCATTATTATTATTATTATTATTATTATTATTATTATTATTATTATTATTTCAGAAACTTGTTACGAAACTTTAGGAGCAAGATGCATTAATATAGAAGTGGTTCGAAAAAAGGTAAAAAAAAAAAAAAGCTTAAAACAGTGTACCTGTAAGCTTACAACATTCAGCGCGCTTTTGTTTTACATGTGGAACATGGTTTCAAGTTTAGTGTCTGGGTGTGATCACAAATATGGCCTCAAGTTTAGAGGCTTCAAGCACTTGGCTCCCGTAAACTATTCCGTGTGATTCAGGCTATAGTGAAAGACTGTAATTCTTTCTGGAATTGGCTGCACTGAGAGAATGTGACGTTTTCGAGCAGCTGATAGAATGCCCGGGGCCCGAGGGGCGGGGCGGGCCGCCGGAGGGATGTCAAGCGCAGCAGCGGCACACAATCCTCCATAATAACAGCGGCGGCGCTGTATGCTGTGGAGGAACCTTATTATTGGCCTCCTCGCGCTACCGACGCGTGCGGCGTTGACCGACAGCCCATAATTAATCTTTAATTGCGAGTGAGTTCATTTTAAATACGTCACTCGTCACCCATTCGACCTCCAAGTTCGGGAAAAGATGTAATTAATAGCAAGTAGTCCAGGTCCTGACTCTATAGCGGGAGCCCAAACTATGGAGAATTAGAGTGACTACTAGTGGCTTGTGCAGCGAATGCTGCTGCAAACTAAGTTCGTTAGACGTTCAAATAAACATTTTTCAGATTTTTTTTCAATGAAGAATATTCGTCTTTTTGACAGCTATTTGCTTCCATAATAATGAAACATACTCCCTCTGAATGGATTTTTTTAGACCAAATACTTTTTCTTGAACCTATCCATCTTCAGTTTTTGAGTTTCAACGCGAAAACGCAAGTATCATTGTCAGGACGATAGCAGTAGCTATTTCAGGTCATTGTGGATTGTAGGCAAAAGTTAAAAAAAATGTCAGGTTTGCTAACCTTTCGAACAATAGCATTTTCGTATAGCTGCTGCATGTAGAACTTGAAATGTAGAGCGTAAAATCATTTTATCCTACTAAGAGATCTTGCTGAAATGATCTGGAGACTACAAAATTTTCTAGGCCTCTTATTTTATCAGTAAGTAATACCTTTTTATCTTTCCTTAGGAACTGTAATTTTTGCGAGCCAATACTGAAGACAATGACACATATCAATATCTACACTACACCGCTATTAAGTATATGAAAAAGACCCAACCCCACTGGGTTAATAAGTATAAAAATATTTGATTTTTAATAACAATATTATTATCTTACTTAAGTTTTGTAGTTATATATAGCAGCCACTCAGTAAATTATAGAAATGAAGATCTAAATTAAGATATTCTCTACATTTACTAACATAACCTCAAAACGTTTTACTTTGATGTCATCAATATAGCATCAATATTATGTAGAATTAATGAAAAATAGACGCATCATGATATTAACTATCATAATATTTTATTTCTAATGGTAATAATGTCATCAAGTTTCGTAGATTTGAATATCCAATACACAGTTGTACTCAGAAAAGTATACACTGCAGAATCAGTTTTTAATAACAAATTGAATTGAGCTCTAAATATGTCGGTAATCCTGCAGGTCATGGCCTTCGTGTAATAGCCTATTGTTTATTGTAGTGTGTGTTTTGTTATGAAATTCAATCAAGTCGGCCGTGATTCAATAAAATTAGTTCTTAAAACTGACAACAGATGGATTTTGGAAAATAGGAAAATTATGTAGGAAAATTGACATCTCACTGAAAACTACTACTTTTCCGAAAAACTTTGGATGCCAGGCATGAAAATGAGGGGTCACTCATTAAAATCTGTTCAGCCGTTATCCCGTAATTTCCATTACCAGTTCAAATTATATATATATATATATATATATATATATATATATATATATATATATATAGATAATTGCATCTCGTTGTATTGGCCGACTCAAGTTTCTGGTCCTGTAGGAGGAGGTAAGTAAAGGCTCATTCACAATGAAAATTAAACATAACGTAAGCGTTAACTTAACGTTACAGTAAAATCAAGAAGTCATACCATCATTCACAATGGGAACATAAACATAAGAGCAAACATACTTGGTAACCATGGAAACATAACAACGACGCCATTTCCTCATATGAATCATATAGATTCAAAATCCCCTATATCCACTTTCACAAAGTGAAGGATTTTGACAGTAACTGGTTCCAAATTGAGGGAATTTTCAACCTAACAGTGACTTTTAACAAACCTTTTGCTTTAAATTTAGTTGCTTTTTGAGTTCAGACTATATAAATCATTAGAAGTAATTCTTAGCAAGCAATATCTGGGTATAACTCAATTACGAACAAAATGGTCTTTAGGGGGTTTTGAATCTAGAGGATTCATACTCTGTCATATACTTCAGCGCTCCACGATTGTGTTCTGTTTGCAAATCACGTAAGCATAAGCATGAAAGTTTGGAATTTGCAAACTTTCATGTTAACGTCTTACGGTAATGTTTATGTCAATGCTTATTTGAATCATTGTGAATGATCCCATTAGGTACCCTGGGCGCAAACTTCTGTGTTTAGTATTTAGTATTTATTTATTTAACCTGGTAGAGATAAGGCCGTCAGGCCTTCTCTGCCCCTCTACCAGGAGGTTCCAACTACAATATCAACAATAAAATTACAATTAAGTTAGTATTAAATTTACAATTACAATTACAAATAATATTACAATTAGTATTAAATTTACAATTACAATAAAATCAAAGTACGAAAAGATTACCTGAATAATTAAAGCTAGATAATTTATCATAGAGAAACAAAGAATATTTTATATTTACTGAATTACAAATTAAATCTAGAATAACAAAATTGTATAGTGATGAAATTACTGAATATTGAAATATTTTGTGATAGATTAAAGAAACTATTTACAAGTAATCAATTACTGACCAAGTGCCTAGTAAGTTTTCGTTTGAATTCAATTTTATTTCGACAGTCCCTGATGCTAGCAGGTAGCGAATTCCAGAGTCTTGGCAGGGCTATTGTGAAAGAGGATGAGTATGAGGAGGTGCGATTGGATGGTATTGTTAGTATTGTTTCATGGCGAGAGCGTGTGTTCAGATTATGGTGGGAAGAAAGGTAAGTGAAGCGAGACGACAGGTATGAAGGAATAGAAGAGTTCAAGATTTCGAGGAGAAAGAGAAGTGAATGTAAATTTCTTTTCTTATCTAGTTTAAGCCAACCTATTGCTTCCAGGGATGGGGTAATATGATCATATTTACGAACATTGCTTACAAAACGTACACACAAATTATGAGCACGTTGAAGTTTCATTTTGTTGTCGCTGGAGAGGTCAGTCAGTAAAATGTCCGCATAGTCGAAATAGGGAAATGCAAGTGTCTGCACAAGGGACTTTTTTAAGCAAGAGGGGAGATGAACATTTATCCTTTTTAGCACATGGATAATAGAATATACTTTTCTGCAGGTTTCTGTGATTTGCATGTCCCAGTTGAGATTATTATCCATGTGAATGCCAAGATTTTTTACTGAAGAACTGAAAGGGATATGCACTGTACTTACTTTAACAGGGGAAATGTCGAGGTGCTTTACAGCGTCGGTTTGCCGTTTGTGTCCTAATATAATTGCTTGTGTCTTTCCAGGATTGATTTTAAGACGGAGTTTCTTTGTCCATGTCACAATCGAGTCAATGTCTTCGTTCAATTTATCTATAGCGTAATTTACTCGGTCTAAGCGGGAAGAGATGTAGCATTGAAGGTCGTCAGCATACAAGTGATAGTTACAATGCCTTACAAGAGATATAATATCATTGACATATATTGTGAACAACAATGGTCCGAGTACCGACCCCTGTGGTATACCTGATGTTTATGTTTATGTTACTGTTATGTATAATTCCATTGTGAATGGGCCTTGAGACGTTAAACAAATACGCTAACTGGCGACGGTCTAATAATAATAATAATAATAATAATAATAATAATAATAATAATAGCCTACCTACAGTCCTTCAAGGGGCCAGACCGACCAGGCGGCTGCTGGCCTCACGTCCACATGCCGAAGCAGAGGTGGACGATCATCCAACTAGAATGGAGATATATATATTTAGCATGATGATCCCCCCCCAGCAGTTATAGCTGGCTTTCTTAACCGTATTTCGCTCCTATCGTAGCTCCCCAAGTGCATCACAATGCTGGCTGAGCACCGGTCCCATAGACTGCTTAAATTTCATGAGAACATTTCTTCCCCTATGAGGACTCGAACCAGCGCGCGCATTCCATAATGAAAGTCCTAGGCAGGATGCCTTAGATGAAGGGTCGGTGGAGCGGAGAAAAATTGTCTCCGGCACCGCCGAATCCGGGTTTTCAGCACTACGTACCTACGGGTTCGAATCCCGGTGCCGGAGAGAATTTTTCTCCGCTCCACTGACCATCATATGATAACGTAGAATTCCTGCACGGAAATATCATATGTATTTCGGCACATCGCAGTAATGGGATGCCTTAGACCACAACGCCTCGGCGAGGAACGGCGGCGGTCTAATATGGCGAAATAAAGGTTGAATTATGTACTTACAGTATGCTCATTAAAAACCAACACCGATGACAGACTCAGAGTTGAACCCTAGATCATATATATAACAGATTGATCATCCCTATGTTAAAATCGGTGTTGAAGAGAACTACCGTCAGGATCGCCACCCGTCCGTCGTAAACGAACACGTGATGGCAGTACAGTCGCGAATGCAAATTCAAATGGGAGTTATGAGTGATTAGATGGCAGCATAGTAAACCTGACAAAAGTTGTTACCGTCAAAGCCTATAAGGCCGAGCAATCTGGGTATAAGCTTATATTTATTTTTATTTTAGTAGGTTATTTTACGACGCTTTATCAACAGCTTAGGTTATTTAGCGTCTGAATGAGATGAAGGTGATAATGCCGGTGAAATGAGTCCGGGGTCCAGCACCGAAAGTTACCCAGCATTTGCTCTTATTGGGTTGAGGGAAAACCCCGGAAAAAACCTCAACCAGCTAACTTGTCCCGACCAGGAATCGAACCCGGGCCACCTGGTTTCGCGGCCAGACGTGCTAACCGTTACTCCACAGGTGTGGACTATAAGCTTATATGATCTAGGGTTGAACATAGCAGAAAAATTAGACAATTAAAGGGCAATTTCTTTTCTTCTGCTATTTTTTTTTAAATTAAGTTTTTATTCATAGACATAAAGCAGTAATAATAGCAGCAGCAGCAAGTAACAGTAGCAGTAGCAGTAGCAGTAGCAGTAGCAGTAGCAGTAGTAGTAGTAGTAGTAGCCCGGCCGAGTGCTTAAGTCGAAAGGAAGAAAATCACGTGACAGTTGCTTAAGGGAACCAGGTAGTGACTTTGGGTCAAAGATCCGAATTTTTATTTTGTATTTAAAAAAACACACACAACTTGCTCTTTAAAACAATATAAATATTGTGGGGGAAGGGTATTTCTGCAAATAAGCCCTTTAAATGGCCTCTTTAAATTTGGCGGTGCATGTAATTCATACCTCTCTTTTTATATTCAGTTTTCCATAAGTTGATATTTTGAAACTTAAGTGCATTTTTCTATGAAACTACTGAATCAATTTATAGGAAATTTTTACAATGTTTTCTGCAGGCTGTGTTCTACATAGTAGACCTACGTGTTTAAGAATATCGCATACATAACACGAGGAAAAAATATATATGAATTGAAAAAAAATTGCAAAAAATGTTAAACAAAGTTGAATATATTTTCTGTTTGACTAGGGGTAAAATATTTAACTAAATTTTGCTTTAGAATTTACGATATACATTACTAGATAACTTTAAAAAAATACAAGGTATATGAGTGAAGATTGTAGCAAGTAATGTGCACCTGAAGATTGAGGTACATTTAGCAAAATGGGAAAACAGGTTATCAGTTAGGGCCTTTCTTTTCCACTTGGATAAGAAACTAATTAGTTGTCTTTTATACCAATGAATTCAGAATGATTGATTGTGTAACCATGGAAATTTTTATTCTACTCTGAGCACTAAAAGCCTAGAAATATTGAACTGAACTTTTGTACTGAAATTTTTTAATCGCACAGTATCACTACCCACTCCCCTTAACGGGGCCCATTACTTTAAACAGTTGTATAAGCAGTTGTACAGCCCAGCCACTAGCCTTTACTGAGAGGCCAGCAGGAACGGGTAGCGGAAACGGGGATGTAACATAACCGAACAGATGCACAGTAGCAATAGCAATAGTAGCATCAGCAGTAGGCCTAGTAGTAGTAGCAATAACAGTGGTACAGATGTTGCATTACCTACGTCTCTGTCGGTGAGTGGCCGTTAAATTTCAAGTGGTTCATCTTGGTTGTTGACGTCAGAATACTAAAAAGCACAGCAAGAGATATCTGGTTGCCTACATTCCAATGCTCTGGTCACTCTTTGCTTGAGTGTAAGGTGAGAGATTAGACATACTTTTTCTCACAAATTAGTACGTCTCTTCCCCCCCCCTCAATGTAAACTGTGACGTTGCACAGAGGCAGAGATATAATAAAAGATATGTAGGCCTAGTAATAGTAGCAGTAGTAGAAGCAACAGTAGTTGTGGCAGCAGCAGCCGTAGCAACAGTAGTATTAACAGTAGTAGTAATAGTAGCAAACAGTAGTACACTGCTCCTTCGATATAGGAGAAAGTCAATGTTCATCTACTTAGATATAACACGTGGAACAAGTCCCCTGCATTCGGCAAGCGGTAAAACATGAAGTGAAGAAATATTATGGACAGGAAAACATCGATCATACGGGACTGAGTATTTAAGTATTGTTAATTCATTATAAAAAGTGAATCTGACACAACAATAATGTAAATTAATTTTATTTCCTAGAATATATCTATATATAAAATGTTGTAATAAATAAATAAATAGTACATAAATTAATACTTAAGTAAATAAATAATAAAGAAACAAATACATAAACACATACGTCAGTGAGTGAGTGAATAACTAAACAAATGAATAAATACATAAATTAATTAATAAGTGAATGAGTGAATTAATTAATGAATTAATTAAATAGATATTATCTTAAACTCTCCATCAATATCCTTAATATTTGCGCCGTTTTCTAGTCGTTGAATAATATTATTTACGTTCTCAAAAATATTTAGGCGTGAACGTTTGTACATGATGGCTTACGGGGGCTTGGATTCTTGTCACAACAGCCTACGTTATATCGTTTTCTGCTTTCTTTAGACTCAAACGCATTCTACTAAATCTGTGGAGCAGTGTAGTTATAGTAATAATTGCAGTAGTACAAAGTGTTCGCCAGGAAACAGGTTTAGATCATGTACGGGTGAATGCCGTCGGCTGTTTACTGTTATAGATCAAACACGACTGCCGAGAAAATGTGATAGTGTGTAGGCCTATATTTCCCTGGGTCGAGAGTGAGAAGGTTTTGTATTGCGTAGTAAGGACAAATCACAGGTTAAAGGGACGTCAAGCTTATAGCAATAGTATACAGCTGACTGCCATTCAGTGAAGTTCAGTTTAGTTTATAGCAATATAGCACAAATTAAAACGGAGAATCCTCATTTATAGAACAAATAATACAACAAAATAGCACAAAAATATGCTATATTTTCAACAGATAGTAGTTTCAGCACTTATTGTACGGGAAGCGAATAAAGTATATCTGTAATATAATGTAGGCTATAAGTTGCGAGAGTTTATTGTCAAAAGCTGTCTTGTTGATAATTATGGAAATAGTGAATAATAAGAAATTTAAAAAAATGAACCAAGTAAAAACATCTTGCATTGAAATGTGATCTTCTACTTTTATATTAATTAATTGCGAAAAACTTTTTATAAATACCCTATCTTCGTAGCAAAACGCTGTCACATTGTTTGACATATAGAGCTATTTATTTTATGATGGAAGATTTCATAACTTCTCCAGCCGACGCGACGCTGAAGATACAAACAAGCTGCTTGCATGTAATTTTCTGTCAACTGTGGCATCTTGACAAATTACAGTCATGACATAGGGTCAGAAGTTCTATCCCGCGGATTGTGTTTATATTAGGACAACAAAAGAACTGTATTATCCTGTTTTATCTTTTGAAAAGGTTTAAGTAGCCTCGAAACCCATTGAGAGTTGCTGTGATTAATTACAAATAAACATCATAAACATAGATGTTTTCCTATAAGTCTAGGCGCAGCCTATATCTATCGTTCTTTCATGTTTAAGCTGTCCATAATTTTCTACAATGCATGATAGAACTTTATACTTGTGAAACTTTCAAATTGTAATTGCAGGTGTTCGTGGATGACAAGGAATGTAATTTAAACTGAGAGGATTCAATCCGGCATCGGAACTGGAATCCGGTGTGGCTTAGTGGTTAAAGCGTCAGCACGTAGAACTGAAAACCCGGGTTCGAGTCCCGGTGCAGGGGGAATTTTACTCCGCTCCACCCATCCATCATATGCATTTGCGGGTATTTATGGAGATTAATTTTATCATTTGTGTTTTTTAATATTGGTGTCGGCGGAGATTGTTGGAGATTGATTTGTACTCTTGACGGAGATTAATGGAAATTTTGGAAAATACTATTTTTTGAAATTGGAGTATTAACTCAGTATGAATATTATCTTCCAAATAATTAACATTAAAGGTCCGTTAGATTCTGATAAAGGTGCGGTATAGCCGATAGACCCGAGACGTAGATGGGAAGATAATATTAAAATGGATTTGAGGGAGGTGGGATATGATGATAGAGACTGGATTAATCTTGCTCAGGATAGGGACCAATGGTGGGCTTATGTGAGGGCGGCAATGAACCTCCGGGTTCCTTAAAAGCCAGTAAGTATAGCCGATAGACAATATTTGTTGGATTGAGACTGTATTTAGGGGAGAGTTGGGTAATATCGGACATCGGGTAATATCGGACAGTGATGTTTCTTTTATCTATCACCAGATGGTAGCACCTAAGTGACATGGTTACGTTTCTGTATGCGACATATGAACACTGCTACTATCATCTGGTAGTAGATGAAAGAAACATCACTGTACTACCATCTGGTGGTAGATGAACGAAACATCACTGTCCGATATTACCCGATGTTCGATACTACCCAACTCTCCCTTTACGTTCATTAAAAACTATTAGTGAACTGTTGAATTCTCCTTCTTTTGAGTTCACTATCGTAATCAGAATACCTAGAATACCGTGTAATGTAGGGTACTTGGATAAATAACAAATTTAAGTAAAAAAAAACCGAAAGAAACTAAGAATATGAAATTTAATATAAAACGACGCAATAGGAATAATTCGCGAATGTAAGTTATTCATATTTCGCTATTAGACCTCTCTTTCGCGATTTGTCGCGATTGTTTTATTCGCATGTTATTAATCAGAATCACTTAATTCGTAAAGATTAGCAAACATGTTTTGTATATCTATTATGTCGTGATTTTCGCGATCTCCATTAATACCCGGCGCCGATCATATGGTAATGCAGAATTACTACACTGAAATATCATACGTACTTCGGTACATCACAATAATTTGAACTTTTAGTTTTAAAAAATATATCAATTTTGTCTCTTCATGTTTGGTTAATTAGTTGAGTTTTTATTGACCGGAAGCACCCTTCCTTTAAACCGGAAGTGTAGTTCTGCAAGTGTCAATCCGTCACATTCTGTCAATTTTATATATTTTTCGTGTAGTAACAATTCGAATTTGACGGTAGAGTTTGACTGTATTATTTTTCATACAGTTAGGAAGCTGTGTGTTTGCGTTAAAATTTTTCATATCCTCAGGATGTAGATGATTTTTTCTCATTTTCAGTTTTACAGCATTTTACAACACTAATGTTAACACAAAGTGCACTTAGAACTGAGATATTTTTATCATTCTTGTACCAAAATTGAAGTCATTAACGTAGCTAACTGACAAACTACAAACAGTATCCTACTGTTTAAGAAAGTTAATTTAAAACTCCAAGATATTACATTTTTATTTGTATGTTTTCAAATAAAATTATATTCTTCCTTAATGGAATAAGATAAGGAAGAACTGTTTTCACAGCTTATTCTGTGTTCTTTTAGGAGTGAGACAGTGAAAGAAATTTTGTGCTAACATAAGACTGTGGGCCAAGGACTAAAACAAACAAATTTCAGTTTTCGCTTTAAACAATTGAGACAGGGAAATCAATAACTCCCTAACTCCAATAAACCAAATTTTACAGGAGAAAGAAAAAAAACTTATTATTTCTCTTACTAACTTTAAATATTATACATTTATCTATTAATATTGTGTAAAATTACATTCTTTATTAATTAAATACTTCAAAACCTAAATTTTTACATTATCTTACGTTACAATTTGAAATAAACACTGCTGGAGTTAGTGGTTTTCTGACCTCCACGGTATATGAATTAAGAAAAGTGAATAAATATGAGCCATGTGAAGAAAAGAAGATAAGTATATCATAATTCCCTTATGAAACATTGCAATATACGAGAAAATGGAAGTTTATTATTATTATTAAGATTACATTTTTTTTTAATTTCAAATATATGAGACAAAAAATCGCATATTACCATAAAGCACATCAAAATACACAAATAAAACCACAAACAATATTAAAATGTTAACACAGTTTCATTCATGTTACAGATTCTGTTGTTTTCTCTCACTCTCATGTTCTTGCATTGCATCTAGATTCTACGTAGATTATTACTGTCCGCAAACAGAGTTTGGTAATTCATCCTACTTTCCTCAGAAATAAACTGCATTCAATTTTGCAAGTCCTTTTGCTTTCTTCTTTTAATGGCAATGCTGAATTGTAATTTAGTTGACTGGGGAATGATGCATCTGTATTGGGTTTCTGGAAGTTAATCGACTCGATATTATGCCTTTAATAGTCTTACTTACATGGATTTCATAGATTTTTGTGACATTCTGAATACCGTATCGTATCACTTTACTCAGCTGGTTGAGCGATAGTGTTGCCACCTACCAGGAAATTAAGCTTGGAATGCAAAAACTCTCTTATTCCACGGAGTAAGTGGAGTTCTGACTTCCACGAGCTTTAAAACAGCCCCCAGAATGCAGATGAATGTCGATATTAGTGTATTCTTGCCTTCCACGCATTCAGGACAAACTAAAAAGCACCATCCAGCCCGTAACTCAATTTTGTCAAAAAATTGGAGTTATGGGGTTTTGATATCCCTGTCTCAATTTCCCACCTGCCCTCTAAAAAATGTGAGGGGTTTATTTTATGTGAAA